>NC_136883.1:14070424-14100024 GCF_949152265.1 Phoxinus phoxinus
AAGCTATGGACTTGCATTGCAATGCATTGCATACCAGAACTAACTCATTCCCATGTGCATTAAAGAGATGACATATGTGTTTTTGCATTGCAATGAACGATCTAAAATTGTGCATTGAAAAATATAAGCTATGCACTTGCATTGCATTGCATTTTATTGCATTGCATTGCATTGCATTGCATATTATTGCATTGCATTGCATAGCATTGCATTGCATTGCATAGCATTGCATTGCATAGCATTGCATTGCATAGCATTGCATAGCATTGCATAGCATTGCATAGCATTGCATAGCATTGCATAGCATTGCATAGCATTGCATAGCATTGCATAGCATTGCATAGCATTGCATAGCATTGCATAGCATTGCATAGCATTGCATACCAGAACTAACTCATTCCCATGTGCATTAAAGAGATGACATGTGTTTTTGCATTGCAATAAACGATCTAAAATTGTGAATTGAAAAATATAAGTTATGCACTTGCATTGCATTGCATTTTATTGCATTGCATTGCATTGCATTGCATTGCATTGCATTGCATTGCATTGCATTGCATTTTATTGCATTGCATTGCATTGCATTTTATTGCATTGCATTGCATTGCATTGCATTTTATTGCATTGCATTGCATTGCATTGCATTGCATTGCATTGCATTTTATTGCATAGCATTGCATTGCATTGCATTGCATTGCATTGCATAGCATTGCATAGCATTGCATAGCATTGCATAGCATTGCATAGCATTGCATAGCATTGCATAGCATTGCATACCAGAACTAACTCATTCCCATGTGCATTAAAGAGATGACATATGTGTTTTTGCATTGCAATAAACGATCTAAAATTGTGAATTGAAAAATATAAGTTATGCACTTGCATTTCATTGCATTGCATTGCATTGCATTTTATTGCATTTTATTGCATTTTATTGCATTTTATTGCATTTTATTGCATTTTATTGCATTGCATTGCATTGCATTTTATTGCATAGCATTGCATTGCATTGCATTGCATTGCATTGCATAGCATTGCATAGCATTGCATAGCATTGCATAGCATTGCATAGCATTGCATAGCATTGCATAGCATTGCATAGCATTGCATAGCATTGCATAGCATTGCATAGCATTGCATAGCATTGCATAGCATTGCATAGCATTGCATAGCATTGCATAGCATTGCATAGCAGAACTAACTCATTCCCATGTGCATTAAAGAGATGACATATGTGTTTTTGCATTGCAATAAACGATCTAAAATTGTGAATTGAAAAATATAAGTTATGCACTTGCATTTCATTGCATTGCATTGCATTGCATTGCATTTTATTGCATTTTATTGCATTGCATTGCATTGCATTGCATTGCATTGCATTGCATTGCATTTTATTGCATTGCATAGCATTGCATACCAGAACTAACTCATTCCCATGTGCATTAAAGAGATGACATATGTGTTTTTGCATTGCAATAAACGATCTAAAATTGTGAATTGAAAAATATAAGTTATGCACTTGCATTTCATTGCATTGCATTGCATTTTATTGCATTGCATTGCATTGCATTGCATTGCATTGCATTGCATTGCATTTTATTGCATTGCATTGCATTGCATTTTATTGCATTGCATTGCATTGCATTGCATTGCATTTTATTGCATTGCATTGCATTGCATACCAGAACTAACTCATTCCCATGTGCATTAAAGAGATGACATATGTGTTTTTGCATTGCAATAAACGATCTAAAATTGTGAATTGAAAAATATAAGTTATGCACTTGCATTTCATTGCATTGCATTGCATTTTATTGCATTGCATTGCATAGCATTGCATAGCATTGCATAGCATTGCATAGCATTGCATAGCATTGCATAGCATTGCATAGCATTGCATAGCATTGCATAGCATTGCATAGCATTGCATAGCATTGCATAGCATTGCATAGCATTGCATAGCATTGCATAGCATTGCATAGCATTGCATAGCATTGCATAGCATTGCATACCAGAACTAACTCATTCCCATGTGCATTAAAGAGATGACATATGTGTTTTTGCATTGCAATAAACGATCTAAAATTGTGAATTGAAAAATATAAGTTATGCACTTTCATTTCATTGCATTGCATTGTATTGCATTGCATTGCATTGCATTGCATTTTATTGCATTTTATTGCATTGCATTGCATTGCATTGCATTGCATTGCATTGCATTGCATTGCATTGCATTGCATTTTATTGCATTGCATAGCATTGCATACCAGAACTAACTCATTCCCATGTGCATTAAAGAGATGACATATGTGTTTTTGCATTGCAATAAACGATCTAAAATTGTGAATTGAAAAATATAAGTTATGCACTTGCATTTCATTGCATTGCATTGCATTGCATTTTATTGCATTGCATTGCATTGCATTTTATTGCATTGCATTTTATTGCATTGCATTGCATTGCATTGCATTTTATTGCATTGCATTGCATTGCATTGCATTGCATTGCTTTGCATTGCATTGCATTGCATTTTATTGCATTGCATTGCATTGCATTGCATTGCATTGCATTTTATTGCATTGCATTTTATTGCATTGCATTGCATTGCATTTTATTGCATTGCATTGCATTTTATTGCATTGCATTGCATTGCATACCAGAACTAACTCATTCCCGTGTGCATTAAAGAGATGACATATGTTGCATTTCAATTGCACAAACAATCAAACTGTGTGCATTGAAAAATAACATATTGTAATTGCATACCAGAACTAACTAATTCCTATGTGCATTAAAGAGATGACATATGTGTTTTTGCATTGCAATAAACGATCTAAAATTGTGCATTGAAAAATATAAGCTATGCACTTGCATTGCAATGCATTGCATACCAGAACTAACTCATTTCCATGTGCATTAAAGAGATGACATATGTGTTTTTGCATTGCAATGAACGATCTAAAATTGTGCATTGAAAAATATAAGCTATGCACTTGCATTGCATTGCATTGCATTGCATTGCATTGCATACCAGAACTAACTCATTCCCATGTGCATTAAAGGATAACATATGTTTGTTGCATTGCAATTGTACAAACGATCTAACTTTATGCATTGAAAAATAACATATAAGCTATGCACTTGTTTCATTGCATACCAGAACTAACTCATTCCCATGTGCATTAAGGAGATGACATATGTGTCTTTGCGTTGCAATAAACGATCTAAAATTGTGCATTGAAAAATATAAGCTATGCACTTGAATTAAAGAAATTAACATCTGTTGTTGCATTGCACAAACGATCTAACTTTGTGCATTGAAAAATAAAATACAATCGACTCATTGCATACCAGAACTAACTCATTCCCATGTGCATTAAAGAGACAACATATGTTGTTGAATTGCATCGCACAAACAATCTAACTTTGTGCATTGACAAAAAACATTCCCATGTCCATTAAAGAGATTAACATATAAGCTATGAGTGCATTGCATACATACAGTAACTAACTCGTTCCGATTGTGCATTGAAGAGATACCATTTTTGGAGTAACATTCCATTGCATAAAAGATCTAAATTATATAGTTATATATAACAATACATTATTATTGAACGCATCATTATTAGATCGTGTTATCTTTTCCTTGCACATGAGGTATGTTATTTGTAACGCAGAAGCTAATGCAATTTCCCGTCAATGCAAAAATGAATAAGTTAGTTGTTGTTGTATAGTTATATGTGTCATAGCAGGTATACAGAGGTCCCTCTTTGACCTACTGAACATATTTCTGTCCAAAGAGTTCTTTGGACAGAGGACCCTGGTTTTAAACCTCAGAAGGACATAGGCTATAGAATCCTACTGATGTTACATTACCCATACAAAACTCAATTTTTGACCTACTAAACATGTTTCTGCCAAGAGACCATGAATATTAACTTACTCAAATATACTCAAATACAGTCCATATTTGACCTATTGAACACTATTTTGGCCAAACAGTCCTCAAAATGTTTTTACTATTATAAACTTTTAGACTCCTTCTGATGTTAAATCAGCCACAGAGAAGTCCATATTTCAACTACTGAACATATTACTGGAAAAAGATTTCTCGATCTTGAACTTTCTAAACACACTCATAGACTCCTTCTGATGGTTCATAAGCCATTTCGAATTCCTTATCTGACATATTTCTGGTCAATGGGTCCTCAAAAGGTTTTAAAATATATACACTCACAGACTACTTCTGATGTTAAATCAAGCATACAGAGGTCCATTTTTTACCTACTCAACATATTTCTGGCCAAAGAGTATTCGAACTTGAACTTTCTAAATATTCTTGTTGACTCGTTCGGATGTTATATCAGCCATAAATGTTTTACCAACTGAACATATTTCTGGCCACAAACCTTGAATATTAACTTACTAACTGACTTCTCTCAATATTAAATCAGGCAGAAAGTTGACAAATTTTTGACCTACTAATTACTGGAAAAAGAGTTCTGACTCCTTCTGATGCTTCATAAGCCATTTAGAAGTCCATAGTCCATATCTGAACTACTCAACATATTTTTGTCCAAAGAGTCTTTGAACATTAACTTTCAATGCATATGGACTCCTCTTGATAATACATTAGCCATACAAAAGTCCATATTTGACCAACTGAACATATTCTGGTCAAAGAGACCATGATCTTGAACTTTCTGTACATGCTCATTGACTGCTTCCGATGTATCTTCAGCCATACAGTAGTTCAAATGTTATATTTTGAACATATTTCAAGACACCTTGAATTTCTGGCCTAAGAGTCTATGAACTTGAACTTTCTATACATACTCATTGACAGTGCATGCAGTATTTCAGATTTGACATATTGAACATATTTCTGACTGAAGCGTGATTGATCTTGAACTCTCTATTAATGATTATAGACTTTTTCAGGTAGTAGTACATCAGCCAGACAATTGTCCATATTTCACTATTGAACATATTTCTGGTCCAAGAGTCCATGAACTTGAACTTTCCATAACAGAATCGACCTACTGAAAATATACTGGCCAAAGAGTCCTCGATCTTGAACTTTCTACTTATAGACTCCTTCTGATGCTTCATAAGCCCTTTAAAAGTCCAAATCTGACCTATTGAACTTATAGAAGCGTGATTGATCTTGAACTCTCTATTAATGATTATAGACTTTTTCAGGTAGTAGTACATCTGGTCAATGGGTCCTCAAAAGGTTTTAAGCGATATAAACTCATAGACTTATTCTGATGTTAAATCAGTAATACAGAGGCCCCTTTTTAAACTACTGAACATATTTCTGGCCTATGAGTTCTTGAACTTGAACTTTCTATACATACTTGTATAGAAAGGTTACGTCAGCCATAAAGAAGTCCATATTTGACCCAAGGAATATATTTCTGGCCAAAGAGTCCTCAATCTTGAACTTTCTATATAGACTCCTCCTGATGCTCCATAAGCCTCTCTATTAATGATTATAGACTCTTTCAGGTAGTAGTACATCAGCCAGACAATTGTCAATATTTCACTATTGAACATATTTCTGGTCCAAGAGTCCATGAACTTTAACTTTCCATACCAGAATCGACCTACTGAAAATATTACTGGCCAAAGAGATCTTGAACTTGAACTTTCTATACATACTCGTTGACTCCTTTTAAGGTTATGTCAGCCATAAAGAAGTCCATAATTGACCCAAGGAATATATTTCTGGCCAAAGAGTCCTCAATCTTGAACTTTCTATATAGACTCCTCCTGATGCTCCATAAGCCGTATAGAAGTCCATATTGAACTTATTTCTGGTCAAAGGGTCCTCAAAAGGTTTTAAGCGATATAAACTTGCGATCATTCTGATGTTAAATTGGTACTACAGAGGTCCCTGTTTGAACAGATGAACATATTTCTGACTTAAGAGTTCTTGAACTTTAACTTCCATATATACAGATTGACTTCTTGCGATGTTATAGTAGCCAGACAGGCGATAATTGACCCGCTGAAAATATTTCTGGTAAAACAGTCCTCGATTTTGAACTTTTTATACATGCTCATAGACTCCTTATGATGATTCATCAGCCACACAGCAGCCCATAAATTACCTACTGAACATTTTTCTGGCAAAAGAGTCCTCGATCTTGAACAATCAAAACACACTCATAGAATCTAGAATCTGATGTTTCTTCAGCCATGCAGTATTTCAGATTTGACTTATTGAACATATTTCTGACTGAAGCGTGATTGATCTTGAACTCTCTATTAATGATTATAGACTTTTTCAGGTAGTAGTACATTAGCCAGACAATTGTCCATATTTCACTATTGAACATATTTCTGGTCCAAGAGTCCATGAACTTGTACTTTCCATACCAGAATCGACCTTCTGAAAATATTACTGGCCAAAGGAGTCCTTGATCTTGAACTTTCTACTTATAGACTCCTTCTGATGTTTCATAAGCCCTATAAAAGTCCAAATCTGACGTATTGAACTTATTTCTGGTCAATGGGTCCTCAAAAGGTTTTAAGCGATATAAACTCATAGACTTATTCTGATGTTAAATCAGTAATACAGAGGCCCCTTTTTGAACTACTGAACATATTTCTGGCATTAGAGTCTATGAACTTGAACTTTCTATACATACTCGTTGACTCCTTTTGAGGTTATGTCAGCCATAAAGAAGTCCATATTTGACCCAAGGAATATATTTCTGGTCCAAGAGTCCATGAACTTGAACTTTCCACACCAGAATCGACCTACTGAAAATATTATTGGCCAAAGAGATCTTGAACTTGAACTTTCTATACATACTCGTTGACTCCTTTTAAGGTTATGTCACCCATAAAGAAGTCCATATTTGACCCAAGGAATATATTTCTGGCCAAAGAGTCCTCAATCTTGAACTTTCTATATAGACTCCTCCTGATGCTCCATAAGCCGTATAGAAGTTCATATCTGACCTATTGAACTTATTTCTGGTCAAAGGGTCCTCAAAAGGTTTTAAGCGATATAAACTTGCGATCAATTTGATGTTAAATCGGTACTACAGAGGTCCCTTTTTGAACAGATGAACATATTTCTGACTTAAGAGTTCTTGAACTTTAACTTCCATATATCCAGATTGACTTCTTGCGATGTTATAGTAGCAAGACAGGTCCAAGAGTCCATGAACTTGAACTTTCCATACCAGAATCGACCTACTGAAAATATTACTGGCCAAAGAGTCCTCGATCTTGAACTTTCTACTTATAGACTCCTTCTGATGCTTCAAAAGCACTTTAAAAGTCCAAATCTGACCTATTGAACTTATAGAAGCGTGATTGATCTTGAACTCTCTATTATTGATTATAGACTTTTTCAGGAAGTAGTACATCTGGTCAATGGGTCCTCAAAAGGTTTTAAGCGATATAAACTCATAGACTTATTCTGATGTTAAATCAGTAATACAGAGGCCCCTTTTTAAACTACTGAACATATTTCTGGCCTAAGAGTTCTTGAACTTGAACTTTCTATACATACTCGTTGACTCCTTTTGAGGTTACGTCAGCCATAAAGAAGTCCATATTTGACCCAAGGAATATATTTCTGGCCAAAGAGTCCTCAATATTGAACTTTCTATATAGACTCCTCCTGATGCTCCATAAGCTGTATAGAAGTCCATATTGAACTTATTTCTGGTCAAAGGGTCCTCAAAAGGTTTTAAGCGATTAAAACTTGCGATCATTCTGATGTTAAATTGGTACTACAGAGGTCCCTTTTTGAACAGATGAACATATTTCTGACTTAAGAGTTCTTGAACTTTAACTTCCATATATACAGATTGACTTCTTGCGATGTTATAGTAGCCAGACAGGCTATAATTGACCCGCTGAAAATATTTCTGGTAAAACAGTTCTCGATTTTGAACTTTTTATACATGCTCATAGACTCCTATGATGATTCATCAGCCACACAGCAGCCCATAAATTACCTACTGAACATTTTTCTGAAAAAAGAGTCCTCGATCTTGAACAATCAAAACACACTCATAGACTCTAGAATCTGATGTTTCTTCAGCCATGCAGTATTTCAGATTTGACTTATTGAACATATTTCTGACTGAAGTGTGATTGATCTTGAACTCTCTATTAATGATTGTAGACTTTTTCAGGTAGTAGTACATTAGCCAGACAATTGTCCATATTTCACTATTGAACATATTTCTGGTCCAAGAGTCCATGAACTTGAACTTTCCATACCAGAATCGACCTTATGAAAATATTACTGGCCAAAGAGTCCTTGATCTTGAACTTTCTACTTATAGACTCCTTCTGATGCTTCATAAGCTCTTTAAAATTCCAAATCTGACCCATTGAACTTATTTCTGGTCAATGGGTCCTCAAAAGGTTTTAAGCGATATAAACTCATAGACTTATTCTGATGTTAAATCAGTAATACAGAGGCCCCTTTTCTAACTACTGAACATATTTCTGGCCTAAGAGTTCTTGAACTTTCTATACATACTCGTTGACTTCTTTTGAGGTTTTGTTAGCCATAAAGAAGTCCATAATTGACCCAAGGAATATATTTCTGGCCAAAGAGTCCTCAATCTTGATTTTTCTATATAGACTCCTCCTGATGCTCCATAAGCCGTATAGAAGTCCATATTGAACTTATTTCTGATCAAAGGGTCCTCAAAAGGTTTTAACTGATATAAGCTTGCGATCATTCTGATGTTAAATCGGTAATACAGAGGTCCCTTTTTGAACAGATGAACATATTTCTGACTTAAGAGTTCTTGAACTTTAACTTCCATATATACAGATTGACTTCTTGCGATGTTATAGTAGCCAGACAAGCTATAATTTACCCGCTGAAAAAATTTCTGGTAAAACAGTCCTCGATTTTGAACTTTTTATACATGCTCATAGACTCCTTATGATGATTCATCAGCCACACAGCAGCCCATAAATTATCTACTGAACATTTTTCTAGCAAAAGAGTCCTCGATCTTGAACAATCAAAACACACTCATAGACTCTAGAATCTGATGTTTCTTCAGCCATGCAGTATTTCAGATTTGACTTATTGAACATATTTCTGACTGAAGCGTGATTGATCTTGAACTCTCTATTAATGATTATAGACTCTTTCAGGTAGTAGTACATCAGCCAGACAATTGTCCATATTTCACTATTGAACATATTTCTGGTCCAAGAGTCCATGAACTTGAACTTTCCATACCAGAATCGACCTACTGAAAATATTTAGGCCAAAGAGTCCTCGATCTTGAACTTTCTACTTATAGACTCCTTCTGATGCTTCATAAGCCCTTTAAAAGTCCAAATCTGACCTATTGAACTTATTTGTGGTCAATGGGTCCTCAAAAGGTTTTAAGCGATATAAACTCATAGACTTATTCTGATGTTAAATCAGTAATACAGAGGCCCCTTTTTGAACTACTGAACATATTTCTGGCATAAGAGTCAATGAACTTGAACTTTCTATACATACTCGTTGACTCCTTTTGAGGTTATGTCAGCCATAAAGAAGTCCATTTGACCCAAGGAATATATTTCTGGTCCAAGAGTCCATGAACTTGAACTTTCCATACCAGAATCGACCTACTGAAAATATTATTGGCCAAAGAGATCTTGAACTTGAACTTTCTATACATACTCGTTGACTCCTTTTAAGGTTATGTCACCCATAAAGAAGTCCATAATTGACCCAAGGAATATATTTCTGGCCAAAGAGTCCTCAATCTTGAACTTTCTATATAGACTCCTCCTGATGCTCCATAAGCCGTATAGAAGTTCATATCTGACCTATTGAACTTATTTCTGGTCAAAGGGTCCTCAAAAGGTTTTAAGCGATATAAACTTGCGATCAATTTGATGTTAAATCGGTACTACAGAGGTCCCTTTTTGAACAGATGAAACATATTTCTGAACCCTTTTTAAACCCTTTTTGAAACATATTTCTGACTTAAGAGTTCTTGAACTTTAACTTCCATATATCCAGATTGACTTCTTGCGATGTTATAGTAGCAAGACAGGCTATAATTGACCTGCTGAAAATATTTCTGGTAAAACAGTTCTCGATTTTGAACTTTTTATACATGCTCATAGACTCCTTATGATGATTCATCAGCCACACAGCAGCCCATAAATTACCTACTGAACATTTTTCTGGCAAAAGAGTCCTTGATCTTGAACAATCAAAACACACTCATAGACTCTAGATTCTGATGTTTCTTCAGCCATGCAGTATTTCAGATTTGACTTATTGAACATATTTCTGACTGAATCGTGATTGATCTTAAACTCTCTATTAATGATTATCGACTCTTTCAGGTAGTAGTACATCAGCCAGACAATTGTCCATATTTAACTATTGAACATATTTCTGGTCCAAGAGTCCATGAACTTGAACTTTCTATACATACTCGTTGACTCCTTTTAAGGTTATGTCAGCAATAACGAAGTCCAAAATTGACCCAAGGAATATATTTATGGCCAAAGAGTCCTCAATCTTGAACTTTCTATATA
This sequence comes from Phoxinus phoxinus, assembly GCF_949152265.1. Lineage (NCBI taxonomy): Eukaryota > Metazoa > Chordata > Actinopteri > Cypriniformes > Leuciscidae > Phoxinus > Phoxinus phoxinus. The sequence goes on from NC_136883.1 coordinate 14,080,967, forward strand.
GACTCCTCCTGATGCTCCATAAGCCGTATAGAAGGTCATATCTGACCTATTGAACTTATTTCTGGTCAAAGGGTCCTCAAAAGGTTTTAAGCGAGATAAACTTATAGACTCATTCTGATGTTAAATCGGTTATACAGAGGCCCCTTTTTGAACTGATGAACATATTTCTGACCTAAGAGTTCTTGAACTTTAACTTACTATAATATATACAGATTGACTTCTTGCGATGTTATATTAGCCAGACAGGAGTACATAACTGAAAATATTTCTGGTAAAACAGTCCTCGATTTTGAACTTTCTATACATACTCATTGACATTGCCATGCAGTATTTCAGATTTGACATACTGAACATATTTCTGACTGAAATAAAGATTGAAATAAGAAGAAATAAGAATAAAGAATAAAGAAGAAATAAAGACAAGATTGATCTTGAACTCTCTATTAATGATTATAGACTCTTTCAGGTAGTAGTACATCAGCCAGACAATTGTCCATATTTCACTATTGAACATATTTCTGGTCCAAGAGTCCATGAACTTTAACTTTCCATACCAGAATCGACCTACTGAAAATATTACTGGCCAAAGAGTCCTCGATCTTGAACTTTCTACTTATAGACTCCTTCTGATGCTTCATAAGCCCTTTAAAAGTCCAAATCTGACCTATTGAACTTATAGAAGCGTGATTGATCTTGAACTCTCTATTAATGATTATAGACTTTTTCAGGTAGTAGTACATCTGGTCAATGGGTCCTCAAAAGGTTTTAAGCGATATAAACTCATAGACTTATTCTGATGTTAAATCAGTAATACAGAGGCCCCTTTTTAAACTACTGAACATATTTCTGGCCTATGAGTTCTTGAACTTGAACTTTCTATACATACTTGTTGACTCCTTTTGAGGTTACGTCAGCCATAAAGAAGTCCATATTTGACCCAAGGAATATATTTCTGGCCAAAGAGTCCTCAATCTTGAACTTTCTATATAGACTCCTCCTGATGCTCCATAAGCCGTATAGAAGTCCATATTGAACTTATTTCTGGTCAAAGGGTCCTCAAAAGGTTTTAAGCGATATAAACTTGCGATCATTCTGATGTTAAATTGGTACTACAGAGGTCCCTTTTTGAACAGATGAACATATTTCTGACTTAAGAGTTCTTGAACTTGTTAACTTGTTCCATATATACAGATTGACTTCTTGCGATGTTATAGTAGCCAGACAGGCGATAATTGACCCGCTGAAAATATTTCTGGTAAAACAGTCCTCGATTTTGAACTTTTTATACATGCTCATAGACTCCTTATGATGATTCATCAGCCACACAGCAGCCCATAAATTACCTACTGAAAATTTTTCTGGCAAAAGAGTCCTCGATCTTGAACAATCAAAACACACTCATAGAATCTAGAATCTGATGTTTCTTCAGCCATGCAGTATTTCAGATTTGACTTATTGAACATATTTCTGACTGAAGCGTGATTGATCTTGAACTCTCTATTAATGATTATAGACTCTTTCAGGTAGTAGTACATCAGCCAGACAATTGTCCATATTTCACTATTGAACTTATTTCTGGTCAAAGGGTCCTCAAAAAGGTTTTAAGCGATATAAACTTGCGATCATTCTGATGTTAAATTGGTACTAAAGAGGTCCCTTTTTGAACAGATGAACATATTTCTGACTTAAGAGTTCTTGAACTTTAACTTCCATATATACAGATTGACTTCTTGCGATGTTATAGTAGCCAGACAGGCGATAATTGACCCGCTGAAAATATTTCTGGTAAAACAGTCCTCCATTTTGAACTTTTTATACATGCTCATAGACTCCTTATGATGATTCATCAGCCACACAGCAGCCCATAAATTACCTACTGAAAATTTTTCTGGCAAAAGAGTCCTCGATCTTGAACAATCAAAACACACTCATAGAATCTAGAATCTGATATTTCTTCAGCCATGCAGTATTTCAGATTTGACTTATTGAACATATTTCTGACTGAAGCGTGATTGATCTTGAACTCTCTATTAATGATTATAGACTCTTTCAGGTAGTAGTACATCAGCCAGACAATTGTCCACATTTCACTATTGAACATATTTCTGGTCCAAGAGTCCATGAACTTTAACTTTCCATACCAGAATCGACCTACTGAAAATATTACTGGCCAAAGAGATCTTGAACTTGAACTTTCTATACATACTCGTTGACTCCTTTTAAGGTTATGTCAGCAATAACGAAGTCCAAAATTGACCCAGGGAATATATTTATGGCCAAAGAGTCCTCAATCTTGAACTTTCATATAGACGACTCCTCCTGATGCTCCATAAGCCGTATAGAAGTTCATATCTGACCTATTGAACTTATTTCTAGTCAAAGGGTCCTCAAAAGGTTTTAAGCGATATAAACTTGCGATCAATTTGATGTTAAATCGGTACTACAGAGGTCCCTTTTTGAACAGATGAACATATTTCTGACTTAAGAGTTCTTGAACTTTAACTTCCATATATACAGATTGACTTCTTGTGATTTTATAGTAGCCAGACAGGCTATAATTGACCCGCTGAAAATATTTCTGGTAAAACAGTTCTCGATTTTGAACTTTTTATACATGCTCATAGACTCCTTATGATGATTCATCAGCCACACAGCAGCCCATAAATTACCTACTGAACATTTTTCTGAAAAAAGAGTCCTCGATCTTGAACAATCAAAACACACTCATAGACTCTAGAATCTGATGTTTCTTCAGCCATGCAGTATTTCAGATTTGACTTATTGAACATATTTCTGACTGAAGTGTGATTGATCTTGAACTCTCTATTAATGATTATAGACTTTTTCAGGTAGTAGTACATTAGCCAGACAATTGTCCATATTTCACTATTGAACATATTTCTGGTCCAAGAGTCCATGAACTTGAACTTTCCATACCAGAATCGACCTTATGAAAATATTACTGGCCAAAGAGTCCTTGATCTTGAACTTTCTACTTATAGACTCCTTCTGATGCTTCATAAGCTCTTTAAAATTCCAAATCTGACCCATTGAACTTATTTCTGGTCAATGGGTCCTCAAAAGGTTTTAAGCGATATAAACTCATAGACTTATTCTGATGTTAAATCAGTAATACAGAGGCCCCTTTTCTAACTACTGAACATATTTCTGGCCTAAGAGTTCTTGAACTTTCTATACATACTCGTTGACTCCTTTTGAGGTTTTGTTAGCCATAAAGAAGTCCATAATTGACCCAAGGAATATATTTCTGGCCAAAGAGTCCTCAATCTTGATTTTTCTATATAGACTCCTCCTGATGCTCCATAAGCCGTATAGAAGTCCATATTGAACTTATTTCTGATCAAAGGGTCCTCAAAAGGTTTTAACTGATATAAGCTTGCGATCATTCTGATGTTAAATCGGTAATACAGAGGTCCCTTTTTGAACAGATGAACATATTTCTGACTTAAGAGTTCTTGAACTTTAACTTCCATATATCCAGATTGACTTCTTGCGATGTTATAGTAGCAAGACAGGCTATAATTGACCCGCTGAAAATATTTCTGGTAAAACAGTTCTCGATTTTGAACTTTTTATACATGCTCATAGACTCCTTATGATGATTCATCAGCCACACAGCAGCCCATAAATTACCTACTGAAAATTTTTCTGGCAAAAGAGTCCTCGATCTTGAAAAATCAAAACACACTCATAGACTCTAGATTCTGATGTTTCTTCAGCCATGCAGTATTTCAGATTTGACTTATTGTACATATTTCTGACTGAAGCGTGATTGATCTTAAACTCTCTATTAATGATTATCGACTCTTTCAGGTAGTAGTACATCAGCCAGACAATTGTCCATATTTAACTATTGAACATATTTCTGGTCCAAGAGTCCATGAACTTGAACTTTCCATACCAGAATCGACCTACTGAAAATATTACTGGCCAAAGAGTCCTCGATCTTGAACTTTCTACTTATAGACTCCTTCTGATGCTTCATAAGCACTTTAAAAGTCCAAATCTGACCTATTGAAATTATAGAAGCGTGATTGATCTTGAACTCTCTATTAATGATTATAGACTTTTTCAGGTAGTAGTACATCTGATCAAAGCGTCCTCAAAAGGTTTTAAGCGATATAAGCTTGCGATCATTCTGATGTTAAATCGGTAATACAGAGGTCCCTTTTTGAACAGATGAACATATTTCTGACTTAAGAGTTCTTGAACTTTAACTTCCATATATACAGATTGACTTCTTGCGATGTTATAGTAGCCAGACAGGCTATAATTTACCCGCTGAAAAAATTTCTGGTAAAACAGTCCTCGATTTTGAACTTTTTATACATGCTCATAGACTCCTTATGATGATTCATCAGCCACACAGCAGCCCATAAATTATCTACTGAACATTTTTCTAGCAAAAGAGTCCTCGATCTTGAACAATCAAAACACACTCATAGACTCTAGAATCTGATGTTTCAGCCATGCAGTATTTCAGATTTCACTTATTGAACATATTTCTGACTGAAGCGTGATTGATCTTCAACTCTCTATTAATGATTATAGACTCTTTCAGATAGTAGTACATCAGCCAGACAATTGTCCATATTTCACTATTGAACATATTTCTGGTCCAAGAGTCCATGTACTTGAACTTTCCATACCAGAATCGACCTACTGAAAATATTTAGGCCAAAGAGTCCTCGATCTTGAACTTTCTACTTATAGACTCCTTCTGATGCTTCATAAGCCCTTTAAAAGTCCCAATCTGACCTATTGAACTTATTTGTGGTCAATGGGTCCTCAAAAGGTTTTAAGCGATATAAACTCATAGACTTATTCTGATGTTAAATCAGTAATACAGAGGCCCCTTTTTGAACTACTGAACATATTTCTGGCATAAGAGTCTATGAACTTGAACTTTCTATACATACTCGTTGACTCCTTTTGAGGTTAATAAAGAAGTCCATATTTGACCCAAGGAATATATTTCTGGTCCAAGAGTCCATGAACTTGAACTTTCCATACCAGAATCGACCTACTGAAAATATTATTGGCCAAGAGATCTTGAACTTGAACTTTCTATACATACTCGTTGACTCCTTTTAAGGTTATGTCAGCCATAAAGAAGTCCATATTTGACCCAAGGAATATATTTCTGGCCAAAGAGTCCTCAATCTTGAACTTTATATATAGACTCCTCCTGATGCTCCATAAGGCATATAGAAGTCCATATCTGACCTATTGAATTTATTTCTGGTCAAAGGTTCCTCAAAAGGTTTTAAGCGAGATAAACTTATAGACTCATTCTGAGGTTAAATCGGTTATACAGAGGCCCCTTTTTGAACTGATGAACATATTTCAGACCTAAGAGTTCTTGAACTTTAACTTACTATAATATATACAGATTGACTTCTTGCGATGTTATATTAGCCAGACAGGAGTCCATAACTGAAAATATTTCTGGTAAAACAGTCCTCGATTTTGAACTTTCTATACATACTCATTGACATTGCTATGCAGTATTTCAGATTTGACATATTGAACATATTTCTGACTGAAGCGTGATTGATCTTGAACTCTCTATTAATGATTATAGACTCTTTCAGTTAGTAGTACATCAGCCAGACAATTGTCCATATTTCACTATTGAACATATTTCTGGTCCAAGAGTCCATGAACTTGTCCTTTCCATACCAGAATCGACCTACTGACAATATTACTGGCCAAAGAGTCATTTCTGGTCAATGGGTCCTCAAATGGTTTTAAACTATTTAAACTCATAGACTCCTTCTGATGTTAAATCAGCCAGACAGCGGCCCCTTTTTGAACTACTGGACATATTTCTGGCCTAAGATTTTTTGAACATTAACTTACTACATATTCATATTTGACCTACTGAAAATGTTTCTTGCCAAAGAGTACTCGAAACTTGACCTTTTTTATACATACTCTGTGACTCCATCTGATGTTAGGTCAGCTATACAGAAGTCCATAATTGACCCAAGGAACATTTTTCTGGCCAAAGTGTCCTCAATCTTGAACTTTCTATACATACTTATAGTCTCCTTCTGATTTTTCATAAGCCATATATATGTCCATAAATGGCCTATTATTATTTCTGGTCAAAGGTTCCTTAAACGTTTTTAAACTATGTAAAATCATAGACTCCTTCTGATAATAAATCAGCCATACAGAGGTCAAATTTTGACTCTTGAATCAATATGTATATGAAGTTAATGTTCTATGGTTCTTTGGCTAAAAATACATTCAGAGGGTCACATAGTGATTTAAGTGATTTATCATCAGAATACGTCTATCAGTATTCAGTTAGCTAACTTGTGAGGACCCTTTTTGCCAAAAACATTTTCAATTCGCCAGATATGGACACCTATATGGCTTATGACGAATCAGAAAGAGTCTATGAAAGTTCAGATTGAGAAAGTTCAAGATTGAGAACTCTGGCCAGAAATATGTTCTTTGGGCCAACAGTGGACTTCTGTATGGCTGATATAACATAAGAAGAAGTCAATGAGTATGTATAGAAATTTCAAGTTTCGAGTATTCTTTGGCCAGAAAAATGTTAAGTAGGCCAAATATTAAATTTTTCAGGCTGATATATGTATATGCGTATATATTTGTGTATTTATGTGTATATGTATATATGGTCATATGATGTGTATATGTGTGATGTTTTGTCTCTGTTTTTAGGGTGACTTTTTCTTAACATTCTGTCAAGGGTCTACAGATGTAAAATAGCCTTTTAGGCTAATTCTGGCACATTTACATTTATGTTTATTAATGTGTATTGCCCCTGTAAACACAATAAAAATCTCAGTAATATCAAATTAGGTCAAATCTGCAGTAGGTCAAATATGGAATTCTGTCTGCCTGATTTATCATCAGAAGGAGTCTCAAAGCGTATATAATTTAAAAGCATTTGAGGACCCTTTGACCAGAAATATGTTTAATCAGTCAGATATGGACTTCAATAAGAACATCTATATGGCTTATAAAGCATCAAAAGGGGTCTTGTATAGAAAGTTTGAGATCGAGGATTCATTGGCCAGAAAAATGTTCGTTGGGTCAAATATGAACTTCAGTATGGCTTTACATCAGGAGTCAACAAGTATGTGTAGAAAGTTAAAGTTTCGAGTACTCCTTGGCCAGAAATATTTTTAGTAGTTAAAATTTTGACTGGCGTCTGGCTGATCTGAATTTATGGTAAGTTAATCTTTGGCCAGAAATGTGTTCAGCAGGTCAAAAGGAGTCTATAAGTATAGAAAGTTAATGTTAAAAATGTAACATTAGAAGGAGTTGATAAGTTTATAATAGTAAAGAAAATTCTTTGGACTAAAAATGTTTCAATCGGTCAAATTTGGGACTACTCTCTGCCTGATATAACATTACGAGAAGTCAGTCTGTATGTATAGTGAGATAATGTTCAAGGACTCTGGCAAGAAATATGTTAAGTTGGTCAAAAAATTACTTTTGTATGGCGGATGTAACATCAAAAGGAGTCTGCAAGAATGTATACAAATTTCAATAATTGAGTACTCTAGGGCCAGAAATAAGTTGAGTAGGTCAAAAATGGACTACTGGATGGTTAATATAACATCGCAAAAAGTCAATCTGTATGTATAGTAAGATAATGTTCAAGAACTCTTTGGCCAGAAATATGTTCATTATGTCAAAAAGGGACCACTGTATAGCTGATTTATCATCAGAAGGAGTCTATAAGTTTATTTAGTTTAAAACCTCTTGAGGACCCTTTGACCAGAAATAAATTCGATAGGTCAGATATTGACATCTATATGGCTTATGAAGCATCAGAAGGAGTCTATGAATATGTATAGAAAGTCCAAGATTGAGGACTGTTTTACCAGAAATATTTTCCTTGGGTCAAATATGGACTACTGGCTATGAAAATTTTTTCATAAGCCATATATATGTCCATAAATGGCCTATTATTATTTCTGGTCAAAGGTTCCTTAAACGTTTTTAAACTATGTAAAATCATAGACTCCTTCTGATAATAAATCAGCCATACAGAGGTCAAATTTTGACTCTTGAATCAATATGTATATGAGGTTAATGTTCTATGGTTCTTTGGCTAAAAATACATTCAGAGGGTCACATAGTGATTTAAGTGATTTATCATCAGAATAAGTCTATCAGTATTCAGTTAGCTAACTTGTGAGGACCCTTTTTGCCAAAAACATTTTCAATTCGCCAGATATGGACACCTATATGGCTTATGACGAATCAGAAAGAGTCTATGAAAGTTCAGATTGAGAAAGTTCAAGATTGAGAACTCTGGCCAGAAATATGTTCTTTGGGCCAACAGTGGACTTCTGTATGGCTGATATAACATAAGAAGAAGTCAATGAGTATGTATAGAAATTTCAAGTTTCGAGTATTCTTTGGCCAGAAAAATGTTAAGTAGGCCAAATATTAAATTTTTCAGGCTGATATATGTATATGCGTATATATGTGTGTATTTATGTGTATATGTATATATGGTCATATGATGTGTATATGTGTGATGTTTTGTCTCTGTTTTTAGGGTGACTTTTTCTTAACATTCTGTCAAGGGTCTACAGATGTAAAATAGCCTTTTAGGCTAATTCTGGCACATTTACATTTATGTTTATTAATGTGCATTGCCCCTGTAAACACAATAAAAATCTCAGTAATATCAAATTAGGTCAAATCTGCAGTAGGTCAAATATGGAATTCTGTCTGCCTGATTTATCATCAGAAGGAGTCTCAAAGCGTATATAATTTAAAAGCATTTGAGGACCCTTTGACCAGAAATATGTTTAATCAGTCAGATATGGACTTCAATAAGAACATCTATATGGCTTATAAAGCATCAAAAGGGGTCTTGTATAGAAAGTTTGAGATCGAGGATTCATTGGCCAGAAAAATGTTCGTTGGGTCAAATATGAACTTCAGTATGGCTTTACATCAGGAGTCAACAAGTATGTGTAGAAAGTTAAAGTTTCGAGTACTCCTTGGCCAGAAATATTTTTAGTAGTTAAAATTTTGACTGGCGTCTGGCTGATCTGAATTTATGGTAAGTTAATCTTTGGCCAGAAATGTGTTCAGCAGGTCAAAAGGAGTCTATAAGTATAGAAAGTTAATGTTAAAAATGTAACATTAGAAGGAGTTGATAAGTTTATAATAGTAAAGAAAATTCTTTGGACTAAAAATGTTTCAATCGGTCAAATTTGGGACTACTCTCTGCCTGATATAACATTACGAGAAGTCAGTCTGTATGTATAGTGAGATAATGTTCAAGGACTCTGGCAAGAAATATGTTAAGTTGGTCAAAAAATTACTTTTGTATGGCGGATGTAACATCAAAAGGAGTCTGCAAGAATGTATACAAATTTCAATAATTGAGTACTCTAGGGCCAGAAATAAGTTGAGTAGGTCAAAAATGGACTACTGGATGGTTAATATAACATCGCAAAAAGTCAATCTGTATGTATAGTAAGATAATGTTCAAGAACTCTTTGGCCAGAAATATGTTCATTATGTCAAAAAGGGACCACTGTATAGCTGATTTATCATCAGAAGGAGTCTATAAGTTTATTTAGTTTAAAACCTCTTGAGGACCCTTTGACCAGAAATAAATTCGATAGGTCAGATATTGACATCTATATGGCTTATGAAGCATCAGAAGGAGTCTATGAATATGTATAGAAAGTCCAAGATTGAGGACTGTTTTACCAGAAATATTTTCCTTGGGTCAAATATGGACTACTGGCTATGAAAAATTTTTCATAAGCCATATATATGTCCATAAATGGCCTATTATTATTTCTGGTCAAAGGTTCCTTAAACGTTTTTAAACTATGTAAAATCATAGACTCCTTCTGATAATAAATCAGCCATACAGAGGTCAAATTTTGACTCTTGAATCAATATGTATATGAAGTTAATGTTCTATGGTTCTTTGGCTAAAAATACATTCAGAGGGTCACATAGTGATTTAAGTGATTTATCATCAGAATAAGTCTATCAGTATTCAGTTAGCTAACTTGTGAGGACCCTTTTTGCCAAAAACATTTTCAATTCGCCAGATATGGACACCTATATGGCTTATGACGAATCAGAAAGAGTCTATGAAAGTTCAGATTGAGAAAGTTCAAGATTGAGAACTCTGGCCAGAAATATGTTCTTTGGGCCAACAGTGGACTTCTGTATGGCTGATATAACATAAGAAGAAGTCAATGAGTATGTATAGAAATTTCAAGTTTCGAGTATTCTTTGGCCAGAAAAATGTTAAGTAGGCCAAATATTAAATTTTTCAGGCTGATATATGTATATGCGTATATATGTGTGTATTTATGTGTATATGTATATATGGTCATATGATGTGTATATGTGTGATGTTTTGTCTCTGTTTTTAGGGTGACTTTTTCTTAACATTCTGTCAAGGGTCTACAGATGTAAAATAGCCTTTTAGGCTAATTCTGGCACATTTACATTTATGTTTATTAATGTGCATTGCCCCTGTAAACACAATAAAAATCTCAGTAATATCAAATTAGGTCAAATCTGCAGTAGGTCAAATATGGAATTCTGTCTGCCTGATTTATCATCAGAAGGAGTCTCAAAGCGTATATAATTTAAAAGCATTTGAGGACCCTTTGACCAGAAATATGTTTAATCAGTCAGATATGGACTTCAATAAGAACATCTATATGGCTTATAAAGCATCAAAAGGGGTCTTGTATAGAAAGTTTGAGATCGAGGATTCATTGGCCAGAAAAATGTTCGTTGGGTCAAATATGAACTTCAGTATGGCTTTACATCAGGAGTCAACAAGTATGTGTAGAAAGTTAAAGTTTCGAGTACTCCTTGGCCAGAAATATTTTTAGTAGTTAAAATTTTGACTGGCGTCTGGCTGATCTGAATTTATGGTAAGTTAATCTTTGGCCAGAAATGTGTTCAGCAGGTCAAAAGGAGTCTATAAGTATAGAAAGTTAATGTTAAAAATGTAACATTAGAAGGAGTTGATAAGTTTATAATAGTAAAGAAAATTCTTTGGACTAAAAATGTTTCAATCGGTCAAATTTGGGACTACTCTCTGCCTGATATAACATTACGAGAAGTCAGTCTGTATGTATAGTGAGATAATGTTCAAGGACTCTGGCAAGAAATATGTTAAGTTGGTCAAAAAATTACTTTTGTATGGCGGATGTAACATCAAAAGGAGTCTGCAAGAATGTATACAAATTTCAATAATTGAGTACTCTAGGGCCAGAAATAAGTTGAGTAGGTCAAAAATGGACTACTGGATGGTTAATATAACATCGCAAAAAGTCAATCTGTATGTATAGTAAGATAATGTTCAAGAACTCTTTGGCCAGAAATATGTTCATTATGTCAAAAAGGGACCACTGTATAGCTGATTTATCATCAGAAGGAGTCTATAAGTTTATTTAGTTTAAAACCTCTTGAGGACCCTTTGACCAGAAATAAATTCGATAGGTCAGATATTGACATCTATATGGCTTATGAAGCATCAGAAGGAGTCTATGAATATGTATAGAAAGTCCAAGATTGAGGACTGTTTTACCAGAAATATTTTCCTTGGGTCAAATATGGACTACTGGCTATGAAAATTTTTTCATAAGCCATATATATGTCCATAAATGGCCTATTATTATTTCTGGTCAAAGGTTCCTTAAACGTTTTTAAACTATGTAAAATCATAGACTCCTTCTGATAATAAATCAGCCATACAGAGGTCAAATTTTGACTCTTGAATCAATATGTATATGAGGTTAATGTTCTATGGTTCTTTGGCTAAAAATACATTCAGAGGGTCACATAGTGATTTAAGTGATTTATCATCAGAATAAGTCTATCAGTATTCAGTTAGCTAACTTGTGAGGACCCTTTTTGCCAAAAACATTTTCAATTCGCCAGATATGGACACCTATATGGCTTATGACGAATCAGAAAGAGTCTATGAAAGTTCAGATTGAGAAAGTTCAAGATTGAGAACTCTGGCCAGAAATATGTTCTTTGGGCCAACAGTGGACTTCTGTATGGCTGATATAACATAAGAAGAAGTCAATGAGTATGTATAGAAATTTCAAGTTTCGAGTATTCTTTGGCCAGAAAAATGTTAAGTAGGCCAAATATTAAATTTTTCAGGCTGATATATGTATATGCGTATATATGTGTGTATTTATGTGTATATGTATATATGGTCATATGATGTGTATATGTGTGATGTTTTGTCTCTGTTTTTAGGGTGACTTTTTCTTAACATTCTGTCAAGGGTCTACAGATGTAAAATAGCCTTTTAGGCTAATTCTGGCACATTTACATTTATGTTTATTAATGTGCATTGCCCCTGTAAACACAATAAAAATCTCAGTAATATCAAATTAGGTCAAATCTGCAGTAGGTCAAATATGGAATTCTGTCTGCCTGATTTATCATCAGAAGGAGTCTCAAAGCGTATATAATTTAAAAGCATTTGAGGACCCTTTGACCAGAAATATGTTTAATCAGTCAGATATGGACTTCAATAAGAACATCTATATGGCTTATAAAGCATCAAAAGGGGTCTTGTATAGAAAGTTTGAGATCGAGGATTCATTGGCCAGAAAAATGTTCGTTGGGTCAAATATGAACTTCAGTATGGCTTTACATCAGGAGTCAACAAGTATGTGTAGAAAGTTAAAGTTTCGAGTACTCCTTGGCCAGAAATATTTTTAGTAGTTAAAATTTTGACTGGCGTCTGGCTGATCTGAATTTATGGTAAGTTAATCTTTGGCCAGAAATGTGTTCAGCAGGTCAAAAGGAGTCTATAAGTATAGAAAGTTAATGTTAAAAATGTAACATTAGAAGGAGTTGATAAGTTTATAATAGTAAAGAAAATTCTTTGGACTAAAAATGTTTCAATCGGTCAAATTTGGGACTACTCTCTGCCTGATATAACATTACGAGAAGTCAGTCTGTATGTATAGTGAGATAATGTTCAAGGACTCTGGCAAGAAATATGTTAAGTTGGTCAAAAAATTACTTTTGTATGGCGGATGTAACATCAAAAGGAGTCTGCAAGAATGTATACAAATTTCAATAATTGAGTACTCTAGGGCCAGAAATAAGTTGAGTAGGTCAAAAATGGACTACTGGATGGTTAATATAACATCGCAAAAAGTCAATCTGTATGTATAGTAAGATAATGGTTCAAGAACTCTTTGGCCAGAAATATGTTCATTATGTCAAAAAGGGACCACTGTATAGCTGATTTATCATCAGAAGGAGTCTATAAGTTTATTTAGTTTAAAACCTCTTGAGGACCCTTTGACCAGAAATAAATTCGATAGGTCAGATATTGACATCTATATGGCTTATGAAGCATCAGAAGGAGTCTATGAATATGTATAGAAAGTCCAAGATTGAGGACTGTTTTACCAGAAATATTTTCCTTGGGTCAAATATGGACTACTGGCTATGAAAAATTTTTCATAAGCCATATATATGTCCATAAATGGCCTATTATTATTTCTGGTCAAAGGTTCCTTAAACGTTTTTAAACTATGTAAAATCATAGACTCCTTCTGATAATAAATCAGCCATACAGAGGTCAAATTTTGACTCTTGAATCAATATGTATATGAAGTTAATGTTCTATGGTTCTTTGGCTAAAAATACATTCAGAGGGTCACATAGTGATTTAAGTGATTTATCATCAGAATAAGTCTATCAGTATTCAGTTAGCTAACTTGTGAGGACCCTTTTTGCCAAAAACATTTTCAATTCGCCAGATATGGACACCTATATGGCTTATGACGAATCAGAAAGAGTCTATGAAAGTTCAGATTGAGAAAGTTCAAGATTGAGAACTCTGGCCAGAAATATGTTCTTTGGGCCAACAGTGGACTTCTGTATGGCTGATATAACATAAGAAGAAGTCAATGAGTATGTATAGAAATTTCAAGTTTCGAGTATTCTTTGGCCAGAAAAATGTTAAGTAGGCCAAATATTAAATTTTTCAGGCTGATATATGTATATGCGTATATATGTGTGTATTTATGTGTATATGTATATATGGTCATATGATGTGTATATGTGTGATGTTTTGTCTCTGTTTTTAGGGTGACTTTTTCTTAACATTCTGTCAAGGGTCTACAGATGTAAAATAGCCTTTTAGGCTAATTCTGGCACATTTACATTTATGTTTATTAATGTGCATTGCCCCTGTAAACACAATAAAAATCTCAGTAATATCAAATTAGGTCAAATCTGCAGTAGGTCAAATATGGAATTCTGTCTGCCTGATTTATCATCAGAAGGAGTCTCAAAGCGTATATAATTTAAAAGCATTTGAGGACCCTTTGACCAGAAATATGTTTAATCAGTCAGATATGGACTTCAATAAGAACATCTATATGGCTTATAAAGCATCAAAAGGGGTCTTGTATAGAAAGTTTGAGATCGAGGATTCATTGGCCAGAAAAATGTTCGTTGGGTCAAATATGAACTTCAGTATGGCTTTACATCAGGAGTCAACAAGTATGTGTAGAAAGTTAAAGTTTCGAGTACTCCTTGGCCAGAAATATTTTTAGTAGTTAAAATTTTGACTGGCGTCTGGCTGATCTGAATTTATGGTAAGTTAATCTTTGGCCAGAAATGTGTTCAGCAGGTCAAAAGGAGTCTATAAGTATAGAAAGTTAATGTTAAAAATGTAACATTAGAAGGAGTTGATAAGTTTATAATAGTAAAGAAAATTCTTTGGACTAAAAATGTTTCAATCGGTCAAATTTGGGACTACTCTCTGCCTGATATAACATTACGAGAAGTCAGTCTGTATGTATAGTGAGATAATGTTCAAGGACTCTGGCAAGAAATATGTTAAGTTGGTCAAAAAATTACTTTTGTATGGCGGATGTAACATCAAAAGGAGTCTGCAAGAATGTATACAAATTTCAATAATTGAGTACTCTAGGGCCAGAAATAAGTTGAGTAGGTCAAAAATGGACTACTGGATGGTTAATATAACATCGCAAAAAGTCAATCTGTATGTATAGTAAGATAATGTTCAAGAACTCTTTGGCCAGAAATATGTTCATTATGTCAAAAAGGGACCACTGTATAGCTGATTTATCATCAGAAGGAGTCTATAAGTTTATTTAGTTTAAAACCTCTTGAGGACCCTTTGACCAGAAATAAATTCGATAGGTCAGATATTGACATCTATATGGCTTATGAAGCATCAGAAGGAGTCTATGAATATGTATAGAAAGTCCAAGATTGAGGACTGTTTTACCAGAAATATTTTCCTTGGGTCAAATATGGACTACTGGCTATGAAAAATTTTTCATAAGCCATATATATGTCCATAAATGGCCTATTATTATTTCTGGTCAAAGGTTCCTTAAACGTTTTTAAACTATGTAAAATCATAGACTCCTTCTGATAATAAATCAGCCATACAGAGGTCAAATTTTGACTCTTGAATCAATATGTATATGAGGTTAATGTTCTATGGTTCTTTGGCTAAAAATACATTCAGAGGGTCACATAGTGATTTAAGTGATTTATCATCAGAATAAGTCTATCAGTATTCAGTTAGCTAACTTGTGAGGACCCTTTTTGCCAAAAACATTTTCAATTCGCCAGATATGGACACCTATATGGCTTATGACGAATCAGAAAGAGTCTATGAAAGTTCAGATTGAGAAAGTTCAAGATTGAGAACTCTGGCCAGAAATATGTTCTTTGGGCCAACAGTGGACTTCTGTATGGCTGATATAACATAAGAAGAAGTCAATGAGTATGTATAGAAATTTCAAGTTTCGAGTATTCTTTGGCCAGAAAAATGTTAAGTAGGCCAAATATTAAATTTTTCAGGCTGATATATGTATATGCGTATATATGTGTGTATTTATGTGTATATGTATATATGGTCATATGATGTGTATATGTGTGATGTTTTGTCTCTGTTTTTAGGGTGACTTTTTCTTAACATTCTGTCAAGGGTCTACAGATGTAAAATAGCCTTTTAGGCTAATTCTGGCACATTTACATTTATGTTTATTAATGTGCATTGCCCCTGTAAACACAATAAAAATCTCAGTAATATCAAATTAGGTCAAATCTGCAGTAGGTCAAATATGGAATTCTGTCTGCCTGATTTATCATCAGAAGGAGTCTCAAAGCGTATATAATTTAAAAGCATTTGAGGACCCTTTGACCAGAAATATGTTTAATCAGTCAGATATGGACTTCAATAAGAACATCTATATGGCTTATAAAGCATCAAAAGGGGTCTTGTATAGAAAGTTTGAGATCGAGGATTCATTGGCCAGAAAAATGTTCGTTGGGTCAAATATGAACTTCAGTATGGCTTTACATCAGGAGTCAACAAGTATGTGTAGAAAGTTAAAGTTTCGAGTACTCCTTGGCCAGAAATATTTTTAGTAGTTAAAATTTTGACTGGCGTCTGGCTGATCTGAATTTATGGTAAGTTAATCTTTGGCCAGAAATGTGTTCAGCAGGTCAAAAGGAGTCTATAAGTATAGAAAGTTAATGTTAAAAATGTAACATTAGAAGGAGTTGATAAGTTTATAATAGTAAAGAAAATTCTTTGGACTAAAAATGTTTCAATCGGTCAAATTTGGGACTACTCTCTGCCTGATATAACATTACGAGAAGTCAGTCTGTATGTATAGTGAGATAATGTTCAAGGACTCTGGCAAGAAATATGTTAAGTTGGTCAAAAAATTACTTTTGTATGGCGGATGTAACATCAAAAGGAGTCTGCAAGAATGTATACAAATTTCAATAATTGAGTACTCTAGGGCCAGAAATAAGTTGAGTAGGTCAAAAATGGACTACTGGATGGTTAATATAACATCGCAAAAAGTCAATCTGTATGTATAGTAAGATAATGTTCAAGAACTCTTTGGCCAGAAATATGTTCATTATGTCAAAAAGGGACCACTGTATAGCTGATTTATCATCAGAAGGAGTCTATAAGTTTATTTAGTTTAAAACCTCTTGAGGACCCTTTGACCAGAAATAAATTCGATAGGTCAGATATTGACATCTATATGGCTTATGAAGCATCAGAAGGAGTCTATGAATATGTATAGAAAGTCCAAGATTGAGGACTGTTTTACCAGAAATATTTTCCTTGGGTCAAATATGGACTACTGGCTATGAAAATTTTTTCATAAGCCATATATATGTCCATAAATGGCCTATTATTATTTCTGGTCAAAGGTTCCTTAAACGTTTTTAAACTATGTAAAATCATAGACTCCTTCTGATAATAAATCAGCCATACAGAGGTCAAATTTTGACTCTTGAATCAATATGTATATGAGGTTAATGTTCTATGGTTCTTTGGCTAAAAATACATTCAGAGGGTCACATAGTGATTTAAGTGATTTATCATCAGAATAAGTCTATCAGTATTCAGTTAGCTAACTTGTGAGGACCCTTTTTGCCAAAAACATTTTCAATTCGCCAGATATGGACACCTATATGGCTTATGACGAATCAGAAAGAGTCTATGAAAGTTCAGATTGAGAAAGTTCAAGATTGAGAACTCTGGCCAGAAATATGTTCTTTGGGCCAACAGTGGACTTCTGTATGGCTGATATAACATAAGAAGAAGTCAATGAGTATGTATAGAAATTTCAAGTTTCGAGTATTCTTTGGCCAGAAAAATGTTAAGTAGGCCAAATATTAAATTTTTCAGGCTGATATATGTATATGCGTATATATGTGTGTATTTATGTGTATATGTATATATGGTCATATGATGTGTATATGTGTGATGTTTTGTCTCTGTTTTTAGGGTGACTTTTTCTTAACATTCTGTCAAGGGTCTACAGATGTAAAATAGCCTTTTAGGCTAATTCTGGCACATTTACATTTATGTTTATTAATGTGCATTGCCCCTGTAAACACAATAAAAATCTCAGTAATATCAAATTAGGTCAAATCTGCAGTAGGTCAAATATGGAATTCTGTCTGCCTGATTTATCATCAGAAGGAGTCTCAAAGCGTATATAATTTAAAAGCATTTGAGGACCCTTTGACCAGAAATATGTTTAATCAGTCAGATATGGACTTCAATAAGAACATCTATATGGCTTATAAAGCATCAAAAGGGGTCTTGTATAGAAAGTTTGAGATCGAGGATTCATTGGCCAGAAAAATGTTCGTTGGGTCAAATATGAACTTCAGTATGGCTTTACATCAGGAGTCAACAAGTATGTGTAGAAAGTTAAAGTTTCGAGTACTCCTTGGCCAGAAATATTTTTAGTAGTTAAAATTTTGACTGGCGTCTGGCTGATCTGAATTTATGGTAAGTTAATCTTTGGCCAGAAATGTGTTCAGCAGGTCAAAAGGAGTCTATAAGTATAGAAAGTTAATGTTAAAAATGTAACATTAGAAGGAGTTGATAAGTTTATAATAGTAAAGAAAATTCTTTGGACTAAAAATGTTTCAATCGGTCAAATTTGGACTACTCTCTGCCTGATATAACATTACGAGAAGTCAGTCTGTATGTATAGTGAGATAATGTTCAAGGACTCTGGCAAGAAATATGTTAAGTTGGTCAAAAAATTACTTTTGTATGGCGGATGTAACATCAAAAGGAGTCTGCAAGAATGTATACAAATTTCAATAATTGAGTACTCTAGGGCCAGAAATAAGTTGAGTAGGTCAAAAATGGACTACTGGATGGTTAATATAACATCGCAAAAAGTCAATCTGTATGTATAGTAAGATAATGTTCAAGAACTCTTTGGCCAGAAATATGTTCATTATGTCAAAAAGGGACCACTGTATAGCTGATTTATCATCAGAAGGAGTCTATAAGTTTATTTAGTTTAAAACCTCTTGAGGACCCTTTGACCAGAAATAAATTCGATAGGTCAGATATTGACATCTATATGGCTTATGAAGCATCAGAAGGAGTCTATGAATATGTATAGAAAGTCCAAGATTGAGGACTGTTTTACCAGAAATATTTTCCTTGGGTCAAATATGGACTACTGGCT
>NC_136883.1:14100224-14355224 GCF_949152265.1 Phoxinus phoxinus
AAGGGTATACTTATGATATTGTTTGTCCTTGTTGATCTTTTTGCAATTTTGTCTGCTCCCTCATTCCCTTTTATACCTATATGAGCAGGTACCCAGCAGAATCTCACATCTATTTGTAATCTCCGTAATCTGAATAAACTTTGTTGTATTTCTAGCATTAAATCTTCTCTATTAGATTTCATATTTTGAATACTATAAAGCACTGATATAGAATCTACACAACATATCACTCTATCTGGTTTAACTTCCTCAACCCACTGCAGTCCTATAATAACTGCCATCATCTCTGCCGTATATACTGAAGACTGATCAGGTAATCTTTTCCCAATACTTAAGTGCATTGTTGGTATATACACTCCTATTCCTACCTTATCCTCTCCATCTTTAGATCCGTCTGTATACACATCTAAGTAACTGTAATATTTGTTCCTAATATATTGACTTGCCAGGTATCCTTTCCGACTCTCTTCCCATTCATTTTTAAGTTCCATTATATTTAAATCTATCTCAGTTTTGGGAAACAACCATATAGGGATATTACTAATAGGTGTAGGTGAATTAATCCAAATATTATTTATTCCATATTCCTCCGATTTTGCTTTGGTTACCCATCCAAATCCATTACCTTTAAAAGAACTATACTCCCAACATTCCTGAATAATACTCTTTGCATGGTTTCCATACCCACATCCCTTTAAGCGACTCCAATATGTAAGCATGAGTTTCTCTCTTCTCAGATCTGATGGTACTTCTCCTAACTCTACCTGTATTGCTTTAATTGGTGTTGATCTTATTACACCCGCACAGACCCTCAATGCTTTATTACTAGCTCTATCTAACTTCTGTAAATGTGTCTTAGCTGCTGCTCCATATACATAACATCCATAATCTATTGTTGACCTCATTAACGCCCTATAAATGTACATTAAGGATTGTTTATTTGCTCCCCAGTCTTTCCCCACTACTGCTCTCATTAAATTAATAACTTTCTTGCATTTTGATTCCACTTTTTCAATATGTATTTTCCATGTTCCTTTTTGGTCTAACCACATTCCGAGATATTTAAAATGATCTACTGTTTCTATATTATGGCCATATAGCTGCAGTTTCTGATTTTCTATTCCTTTCTTCCTGGTGAATATCATATGACAAGACTTAGTTGGAGAAAGCTTAAAACCCCAATTATACGACCATTGTTCTACCTTTCCTATTGCTTCTTTTACTTTATTCCTCACCCTTATAGGGTCTCGTCCTCTTGCCCAGATGGCCCCGTCGTCTGCATACAGAGCTGATCCAATCCTTCTGTCCAGATTCCCAAAAATATCATTAATCATAACATTAAATAAAACTGGACTAATAACACTACCTTGTGGGATTCCATTAACAATTCCAAATTCCTCAGATATGTCTGATCCCACTCTAACTTTAAATCTTCTTTCTGACAGAAAGTCTAACACCCAGTTATAAAACCTACCTCTTATTCCCATTTTGTTCATTTTAATTAACAACCCTTCCCTCCACATAGAATCATACGCTTTTTCAATATCAAAGAACACAATACTCATAATTTCTTTCATTTTGAATGTTTTCTCTATCTCATTACTTACTTTTACAACAGCATCCATTGTGGAACGCCCTTTCCTGAACCCACTTTGATATGGTGCAAATAGTCCTCTATGTTCTAAGGCAGGGGTGGGCAATTAATTTGCCCAAGGGGCCACATGAGAAACTGGAGCGGTTATAGAGGGCCGGACCAATACACTTAACTCAGTTATGCCCAATATATTACATCTCTCTCAAAAAAGAAAACCAGTAAATGAAATTAATTAAATTAACACAACAGACAATTATATAACTATTTAATTAACATTCACAAAAACAGTTTTGAAAAACTAGCATCACAACTTCATACAAAAAAAGCATGTATTTCAAAGACCAGCATCACATTAACTATATAAAAAAACAATAAATTCCTCCAGTGTTGTTTGTTTGATTGTTTTACCCGAGTTTTTTTTTTTTCTCTTGTTCAGTGAGAGAAATCTAGTCTGTGTTGGGCTTGAACAAGTGCACTGAAGTCAGGTTGAATATCTGAGGTGGAAATGCGAAGGACAGCACACAAGTGATCATCACTGAGAGAGGATCTGTATCTGGATTTGTTAAACTTCATCACTGAGAATGTTTGTTCACAGATGTAGGTAGATCCAAAGAGAACCAACATCCTCTGAGCATGCCTCCTTATGTTTGGAAAGTTTTCCTCTTTGAGAGAAGAATAAAAATGCAGCAGTGATACTGACTTAAAGTGCTCTGCCAATAGTTTATCAGACTGCAGATCAATGAGTTCAAGCTGAACATCAATGGGTGCATTATCCACACTGCAAGTGAAGGGAGAAGAAATCATGAGCATTTCACCCTCAACTGTTTTGAAGTCTTCAAATCGCCTTGAAAACTCACCATGTAGTGCCCCTAACATGGATGAGTATCTGCGGAGGTGATCAGCTGATGGTGTGACTTCTTTCAGTGTTGGCATGTGGGTAAGAACGTTGCCCTCCAATTGGCTTGAAAGAAACTTCAACTTTCTCATGAAAGCCGTCACTAAGCTGTACATTTCATGTACAAAGAGGCCCTTACCTTGCAGCTTAGTATTTAGTTCATTCATTAATGCGTCACATCAACAGCAAAAGCCAGGTCTGCCATCCAGTCTGCATCTGAGAGCTCTGGGGTGTCTCTGCCTTTCATCTCACAAAACTCCTTAATTTCTGCTCTCAAGTCCCATACTCTTTTAAGCACCTTGCCCAGGCTGAGCCATCTGACAGTTGTGTGGTAGCCTATGTCACTATGTTCACTTTCATACTCTTCCAAAAGTGCAACAAACTGTCTATGATTCAGTGCTCTTGCCCTGATGAAGTTAACAATTTTAGTTACAACGTCAATAACATGTTTGATTTTTAGCACTGACTTGCACAACACCTCTTGATGAATAATGCAATGCAAAAATATCAATTTCTGTTCTGGGTTTATTTCAGTCACTTTATCTTGCATCCGCTTCAAAAGTCCGACATTTTTCCCGGTCAGATTTGGACAACCATCGGTTGTAACACCTATAAGTTTGTCCCATTTTAGTCCCAGTTTGTCCATGGATAAATTTACCTCTGTGAACAAATCACTCCCCGTCGTAGTCCCTTTCATTGACCGCATAGCTGCCAGCTCCTCCGTCATCCGAAGTCTTTCGTTATCCCACGTACAAAGATAAGTAACTGGGCTGTGTCGCGGACATCACAGCTCTCGTCCAGAGCCAATGAGAAACAGTCAAAATTGTCCGCTGTGTTTTGCAACTGAAGCTCCATATTTCCCGCGATGTCCTCGACTTGTCTCGTTACGGTTCGCCTGGAGAGGGACACATTTGCAAATGCGTCTTTTTTCTCAGGGCATATTAGCGCTGCAGAGTCCACCAAACATTCTTTTATAAACTCCCCATCAGAGAATGGCTTACTGTTTTTTGCGATTTTGTGGGATATCACAAAGCTGGTCTTGCTGGCTGCATCTCTGGATCCGTGAAGCTTGGTAAAAAGACCTTGCTGCTTTTGCAGCTTAGCTAGCAACGCTTCAGATGTCCGTGCCCGCTCTGCATCCGTCACATTCTTGTATTTCTCTGCATGTTTAGTCTCGTAATGGCGATTCAAATTGTAATCCTTGAGCACAGCTATCTGTTCTCCACAAACTAAACACACAGCTTTACCTTTGACTTCAGTAAATAAATACTTACAAGTCCATGCCTTGTTAAAAACTCTACATTCTGCATCAATCTTTCTTTTTTTAGCTGACATATTTAAGGGCTAACGATAAACTCGCATTTCTTGAACGCTGTCCTGCATGAGCGCGAATACAGTTGAGTGAAGGTGCATGTCACACACACTGTGACTGACGTAAATAAAATAAACTAAATCAGTTGCCTTGACAGCAGTCCATAACTTTTGGCACTCTAGCGGTTATTAAACAGAACTGCATGCGTATTGCGGAAGAACATTGCAGCCGGAGCTACTTCTCTCATGTCTATGACGAGTCACTCAGGGACAGTGTTACTCTGCAGCGGTGCCGACTCGACCGGCCTAAAATAGTCCGAATATAAACACTGATTATAAGTGTACCATAGTGATTCAGGATAAGACACAAACACGGTTTGGAAAATTGATTCATGATGTACACACTCAATATCAAATTTTTTATATATTGAGAAAATAAAAAAAAATTACGGACTCCAGCTTTTATTTACCAATTACCTTACGTGGGCCGGTCAACGATAGCCAGAGGGCCTGATGTGGCCCCGGGGCCGTACAATGCCCAGGTCTGTTCTAAGGTGTAGTTAAGTCTTCTGACTAGTATCTTCTCCATCCACTTGCAAAGGTGTGACGTTAGAGCAATAGGTCTGTAATTACCAGCATTATTAGAATCTTTCCCAGGTTTATTAAATGGCAAAATTAATGCACTCTTCCAGTTTTTTGGCATTATACCTTCTTCCCATATCTTATTAAATAAATATAATATTAACTGTAATACTTTTTCAGGTAGTTTCTGAAACATTACGTAACTCAATTGATCTTCTCCTGTAGCAGTATTACTAATATCATTTAGCACTATAACTAATTCATGCATGTTAATTTCTGTATCCAAAGTGCTTTCCTCTCTATCTTTTTTAATAAACACATCTCTATTTTCCTCAATAATCTTTCCTTTCTGTATTCTGTGAATGTCATCTAAATGATCACCACTATGTACACTGGCAAACTTCTGTCCCAATAAATTAGCCTTTTCTTTATCTGTTATTGCCAGTATTCCATCCCCCTCTAATACTGGTATTTTAGTATACACATTTTTCCCACTCATTTTTTTCAACATTGACCATACTTCTCCTATTTTAACTTCCCTCCCTATAGTAGAACAATGGTTCCTCCATGCATTCCGTTTACTATTCTTAATTACTCTTCGTGCTTGAGCCTTTTTCCTCTGGTAATTAATTAAGTTATCTTGATTCAAGTTATTCCTTAGCATTCTCATAGCTCTATTTCTTTCTTTAATAGCTTCTGTACATGTATCATTCCACCAAGGGACCATTTTCCTTTTTCCCCCAACTGACTTATATGGTATACTTTTTAAAGCTGCATTCAATATTAAATGTGTAACCTCATATGCACATTCCTCAATATCACCCTGCATTAGAATTGTCTCTGCTGAAATACAACATATTTCTTTAAATTTTTCCCAGTCAGCTTTATCAAACTGCCACTTCTTATGATAAGGCCTTTCTTGAAGATCTATTTCAATATTTAAAGAGCAAAGAATTGGAAAATGATCACTTCCAATACTTGTACTTTCCTCAACCTTCCACTCACAAGAGTCTGCCAAATTGTTCGAAACCAAAGTAAGATCAATACAAGATAATTTATTGGACCGTATGTCTATTCTTGTACCGTTTCCATCATTTAGACAAACTAAATTCCTAACATCCGTAATTTCTTCAACTACTTCTCCATTACTATCAGTATACTTACTTCCCCAAAGACTATTATGCGCATTAAAGTCTCCACACCAAATTTATTTCCTATTTCCTTGTCTACTTATTATTTCCTCCAAGATTTCTAGTTTTAATGATTTACAGGGGTTATACAAGTTAATTACAACTAAGTGCCCATCTGGTTGATAAATTTCAATAATTACACATTCTATTTCTGTTGTTGTTTCTATTCTTCTAAATGGTATTCCATCCCTTACAAATGTTGCACATCCTCCACCCTGACTTTCACCTCTGTCAAACCTAACAGACTGATATCCAGGTATAATAAAATCAAGGTGAGGCCGCAACCAGGTTTCTTGAATGCAAACAGTATCTGGTTCAACTTCAGATTCTAGTATAAACTTCTTAAGTTCTTGTCCATTCGCAATCAAACTCCTAGCATTCCATTGCAAAAGATGGAACACCATTATAATCTTAAGTAATCCTCTGAGACCCTCCATCATTATTAGTACTGAGCATACCATGAATCTCTTCAGCTTTAAGATCTGTGATACCTAAGAACTCCTCTGCAGCTTCTACCACTGTCTTGATCCTATCACTTTTCCTTTCTTGTCGTGTAGCAATATTCACAACTTTACATATAAAAGCAACAAATCTCTTTTTTTCCACCATCAAGGTGTTCTCCTCCACTATACACTTATGCGTACATGGTTGCTGCATGATTACTGGCATTATGTCTTCTGTTTCTGGTTGAAATCTCTTTTTCCTCGTTCTCTGAGGTAGACCTGCTCCATTCATTATACTTTCATTTAGATTTCCATGACTCTCTTTTGTTTTATTTTCCTTGGTTTCATAACTACCCATAGTTTTTAATGCCTCTGCGTAAGACACCTTATTCTCAACCTTGTACCTCTGTACTTCTTTAGCTTGTTTCTGGACCACACATCCAGCATATGCAGCACTATGCTCACCTCCACAGTTGCAGCATTTTAACTTTGAATCCTTATTACATTTTCCATATTCATGGTCTCCTCCACATTTCGCACATCTTTGTCTCCATTTACATTGTTGAACTGTATGTCCCATTCTCTGGCACTTAAAACATCTTAACGGCTGTGGGACATACTCTCTAACTTTGTAATTGATCCATCCTATTTTAACTTCACAAGGCAGAGATTTTTCAAAAACAAGCAGAACAGACAGGCTGTCTGATTTAACACCATTTTTATTACTTTGTAGTCTTTTCACCTCTAGTATTTCCCCACCTTTCATCTCCTTCTTTACCTCCTCCACAGACATTTCAAGAGGAACATTTGAAATCACTCTTATCTTTGCTGCCATTCCTGGCACATGCACTTTGATATTTCCACCTCCAAGGTTACTCATTTTCAAAATCATTTCCTGCTGCTTCTTATTAATTGCTGAAATTAGAATTCTTCTGTTACTCAGAAGTTTGGCATATTTGATTTTCCCCATATCTTTCTCAATTGCTTTTGTCACTTGTACTGGGTGAAAGTGACCTTTATCATTACTAAGTGTAACTATAACTTTCCACTCTTCTCGCTTATCATCATCATCATCATCAGGTCTGCTATTCTCTTTAGATTTAGCTTTACTCTTTTTATTAACTTGTCTTAGAGTATTCTCTCCTCCACTACTCGCTTCAGACCAAGATTTTTTCCTTGCCATTTTAATTTGACTAACCTCCATCTCTGAAAATCTCCCATATTTATCGCTACCATCTGAGCTATCACCCATTGTTACACTCACGGTACAGTTTGTTTACAATCTGCCTTCGTTCGCTTCTTCGCTTGAGTCTCTCCGCGTACTTCCGGTCTGTCGCCTCTACCTCTCCTATGAGCTTGTCTTCCTCTGCGCCTCGCTAAGGGTCCCAGTGACGCGGCTGAAAGGTACTGCCACCTTGTGTCCGTTCTGTGAAACAGCATGTCATAGCGTGCTCCCGTGTATTCTCTCAATAGTATTTAATTTGTAATAAAAGGAAAGAAAACAAAAGATAATCTCAACAAAACCTTTTTTTGTGAGCGTCACAAAACTCCCGTAATTTGTAGGCTATTCCCAAACGTCGTTATATGAACAATCACATCAATATATTATTCCAAGGTTGCCCAGTTGCCAGATCTTGTATGAAACCCATCCTACTCGCGCAATCAACACATCATACACATTTCAACCCATTTGTGAGCTCAACCTGGCAACCTACAACTCACGTAGCGCTGTTGACGTGCGCAGATCGACGTTGGAAATTGAATAAAGCGATCACTGGTAGAAATGGAGGAGAAGACTCCGTGGTAAATATTTAATTAACGCAGCATCCGTTTTTTCTGTCATCCTTTGGCTGGCGTTACATTATATGATGCGCTTTTATTCTTGCAAATGCTTTTAAACCATTCACGCAAAGACAAATTGAGCGCCAGAATCGAGTTCTCTTTCGGCTTGAAGTTGACCGAACTAACACGCAATTCTGCAAAAATGTCCATTTTGTCGAGTATCCTCATAAGAGCAGACTGAGCACTCTTAAATTAGTTAAATAGTCTTAAATGAACATAAAGAAGAGTTGTGAGAGAATGATGCGCGTGTGAGATCCGCGTCTCTGTCAGCGGCTGCTCTTAAAGACACAGTAGCCAAAAAAAGCTTTCAGTCAGTAAAGTTAATCAAAGAAGAAAGGGAACAGAGAAAAACACTCACTGCTCTTGACAAAAGAACATTTGTAACTTTAATAATGATTCATCTATGTATAATTTAACATTTATGCAGTGCAAACTGTTTGATAACTTTATACAATTTCTGTATATGTCCTACCTTTTAGACAAATATTTAAAATATACTGTCTTTGTTGTTTCTACATTAATTTGGAGATTAAATGTGAAATTATGACATTATAAAATACAATAGGTTTTTTATTGTGAGTAATCACATTTTTTTTTTGTTTCTAACCAACAAACCCATCCCCCCCCCAATCAATTTTCGATTTTCTTCCAAATAACGCACATTTCATTCATAATATTATAAATACAGGGGGCACTTTTATGTTGTCAAGTCAAGTCATCTTCATTTAGCGCTTTTAACAATGTAGATTGTTTCAAAGCAGCTTTACAGTGATAAACTAATAAAGGTAACAGAGATTGTTTTGGCTTTATAGCGGTCCTTGAATAAATATATTTTCCAGCTAAAGTTAGTTTTGATTGATTCACTTCCGTCGCAACGATCATTAGTTATTAAATTAGAGACCGGTAAGAAGACACCGTTCTCTCTACACAGACAAACCTGTGAGAAATGCTGATGGCGCTCACGTGCGCATTAAGAATTAATTCTATAGTTAAGCGGATTTGAATATATGTGCGCAGGTACAAATCAAGCCTTAACAAACTACTTGTCTGGCCTAATCTATGTAGCCTAACATGGAATTATAGAAGTCAATAATGTATTATGTGAATGCTAGGTCAAAGAGATGTGTCTTTAATCTAGCTTTGAATTGACAGAGTGTGTCTGCTTCCCGGACAATGGTAGGAAGACTGTTCCAAAGATTTGGTGCTAAATAGGAAAAGGATCTACCGCCAGCAGTCGATTTTGATATTCTAGGTATTATCAACTGGCCGGAATTTTGAGATCGCAATAGACATGGAGGACTATAATGTGTTAAGAGCTCGCTCAAGTACTGCGGAGCTAAACCATTTATTGTTTTGTAAGTAATCAGCAATATTTAAAAATGTATATGATGTTTAATAGGGAGCCAATGCACGTTTTGAACTAGCTGTAGTTTTGTTTATTAAGCGTGCAGGGCAACCACCCAGTAGAGCATTACAATAATCTAGCCTTGAGGTCATGAACGCATTAACTAATTGTTCCGCATTTGTCAATGAGAGCATATGGCGTAATTTAGATATATTTTTAAGATGAAAAAATTTGGTTTTACAGATCCTAGACACGTGACTTTCAAATGAAAGATTGGTATCAAAGAGCACAGCCAGGTTCCTAACCGACGACGAAGACTTAACAGAGCAGCCATCAAGTGTTAGACAGTACTCTAGGTTATTACGTGTGGATGTTTTTTGTCCAATAATTAGAATCTTTGTTTTTTCAGAATTTAGTTATAAGAAATTACTAGTCATCCAATTTTTTATATCAGCTATGCATTCTGTTAATTTTGTGAATTTGTAGGTTTCGTTTTGAAGAAATATCATCAGCATAACAGTGAAAGCTAATTCCATTTTTTCTAATGATATCTCCTAATGGTAGTATGTACAGAGTGAACAGCAGCAGTCCTAGTACTGAGCCTTGTGGTACGCCATACTGAACTTGTGATTGATAAGACATCTCTTCATTTACTGCTACAAACTGATAATGGTCAGATAAGTATGATTTAAACCATGCTAGTGCAATTCCACTAATGCCAACATAATGTTCGAGTCTATTTAAAAGAATGTTGTGGTCAATAGTGTCAAATGCAGCAGATCGAGTAACACTAATAGAGAGATACAACCACGATCGGATGAGAGCAAATCATTTGTGACTCTAACGAGAGCTGTCTCGGTACTATTGTACGGTCAAATCCGGACTGAAAATCCTCGCAGATATCATTTCTTTCTAGAAAGGAACACAGTTGTGAGGATAGTTAGCATTTGAACAAAGTGCTGTAAATCCACAGTGTTGTGCAGGTTGTGGTCATGGGATAAGTGTGTAGAGTTTTGAAAACTGTGTTCAAGCAATGAAAAACGAACTAGAGTTTGGTCCACATGAACTGCTGCTGTGCAGACTGTAGTTAGAGTTTTGCACATGTAAACACCAATACAGAAAATACAAACTTTTCATCTTTACAGTTTGAACAATTTCAGTGACTTCATAGAAAGTAATATTTTCTTAAAAGAAAAGAGTGACATTCTTTCACATGATTTATTTAAATTTTTAGAACATAACAATTCTTTCAGGTAAATGAAAATTAGCAGTTTGCTTCAATAGTCTGTAGTAATTTACGGAATTACAGTAATGAGAAAAAAAGGTAGAAACTAAAAGTACATACTGTAATTTGAACAAATAATTGAGGGGCTAATCCTGCCTCTCTCTAGCATCAGGCCACAGGTTTTCATCAACATCACATCTAATGTTCTCTCTTGCCATGCACCTGGGGAAGAACCTTCTGGGGTGCCTTATCCATCCCTGGCAGTCCTCTGAACTCGTGTCCTCACATCCGGCACGCATGGCTTCCAAAAGAGACATTTGGTCATGTGGGTGGTGGTGACCAAACACTTTCCACCTCCAGGCAGAGAAAAACTCCTCTATTGGGTTGAGGAAGGGTGAATATGCAGGCAGGTACAAAACCATAAATCTGCGATGTGCTGCAAACCACCAGTTCCTCCTGTTCCAAACCAGGAGCAGTTCCTCCTGTTGGGGCCAGCCTTTGGGTCCTGTTGTAAAAATATATTTTACAGTCAAACTTACTGTAATATATATCTGTGTAAATATTACATAATTGCATATATAATATAATATTATATTAATGTTTTCATTTACTGTAAGGATGTAACTGTAATGCAAATGAAAATTTGCATTACAGATGCCACTGTGGATCTTTGCAGATTGGGTTGTACCCTCAACCCTGCCTCTCTCAATGAGAGACCATGGTTCAAGACATGGTCTATAAGTGTAGCCCTTATTTCATCTGAAATAACAGCTCTTTGTCTTCCTCCACGCAATCCGCCCTCTCCCTGCCACCCTTCTCCCTCCACGAACCCGTCTTCCTTGTTCCATTTCCAAAATTAGTCTTTCTGAGCTCTACCCGTGTGTGTATGTGTGTGTGTGTTCACTAACAAGTCTAAAACAAGACACCTTCTCAGCCTTTCAGCTGAAATTGCAATCAGCAGTGTTTGAAAGGCACAAGGCTGAAATCTATTCTGTTTTGAATGTGTGGTTCACAGTTTTGACAGCAGTGTGTTAGCATTTGAACAAAGTGCTGTAAATCCACAGTGTTGTGCAGGTTGTGGTTAAAGTCATGGGATAAGTGTGTAGAGTTTTGAAAACTGTGTTCAAGCAATGAAAAACAAACTAAAGTTTGGTCCACATGAACTGCTGCTGTGCAGACTGTATGTAGGAGCCGCATTTGAGTTTATTTTTGTTTTCATAATTTACTTATAATTGTCTTTTCTATTGCATTTGAGTAGTACACCTTCTACAACCAGAGAGGGCGCTATCCTATAAGTTGGAGCGTGTAGCGCATGAGAGAAGGAGAAGGCGTGCCAGCAGATACAGTCTTTGACCTCGGCCTGGATCTGCGTTACTGGAGCTTGGCCTGTATGGGAAAGCTGAACTCCAAGCGCTACAAAGGAATCTTTAAAGACATTTAAACCAGTTCTCATTTTTGTTTTGTACTTTATGTTTATTTGTAATAAATCTCAACAAACGCTCAACAACAACACTCTTGGATTTTCTTGGATCCGGGCTGCGAGTCTGACCCGGTACTCGCATTCTCCAGGTGGTTGAAAACAATAACAGGGGGTTACAGGAAAAATCCAACGTTGTTTTTGCCACTACATTTCATCAAAGACTTGCTGTGAATTCATCAAAGAAGGAATTCTGTTGGAACTACGCGATATGAAGACAAAGGAAACGTTGGTCTAAGCGTGGCAAGCCAAAGAAACACTTCAGTGGAGGTATGTGCTTTCAAAGTGAATATTATTTGAAGGATATAGAAGCAAATTTCACCGCAGATTTTTGAGTTGATGAACTGTGACAAACAATTAAGAGCGGTGAAAGGACTTCCTGTTAGTGACCAATGGCGTAAAGACGTGGCTCCGGGAGCTCCTGCAGAAACTTTTTATAAAGTCTATCAGGGTGTTTTTAACCGACGTGGTGTGAACATATTTTGACATCTTAGAGCTTTTTTGACTGTATTAAGTGCCGCTATGCCTCCAAAACCCAGAAATACGGACAACCAGACGGCATCGAAAGCGCGGCCTAATGCAGGGGCTACATCCCCGGCCCAGCGTGATCCTGTCGGGCCGCCGCCTCGCGACGGAGATGGCGTTGGTACCGTCACAGCTTCGAATATGGCTTCTGCGGACTTTAAAGCCGAACTTCTTGTTTCTCTCCGAGAAGAGATGGTAGGCATTTTCAAGTCTGAGCTACAGATGGCTATGACTGAAAACTTATCCAAAATAAAGTCAGAATTGCAAAGTGTCAAAACGGAGCTGACGGCTAACCTAGCCGCTACAAAATCTGACGTGGGTGAGCTAAGGGGGACGGTGATTGAGATGGAGGAATCACTGTCAACTTGCACAGACGACGTGGCGTATCTCAAGAGTAAAGTGGAGATCCTGTCCAATAAAGTTCTGGCTCTTGAGAACAAATGTGAGGATCTAGAAGGTAGATCTCGCCGCAATAACATCCGTATTATCGGGTTATCTGAGCAATGTGGCACGGTTACCGCGGCATCTACCTCCGCTCTGCTAAAGGAGGCGCTTAACTTGGATAAAGCACCTCTTATTGATCGTGCTCATAGATCCTTAAATCCGAAGCCCAAACCCGGAGAACGGCCACGTCCCATAATAGCGCGTTTACATTATTATGCAGACTGTGTCGACATCCTTCAACGTGCCAGGACCCAGCAGCGGATCAAGATTGGGGACTCTACAATCTCCATCTTTCCGGACCATACAGCCCGGACGGCGAAAGCACGCGCTGCCTTCAATGACGTCAGGAGACAACTCAGGGACATTCCAGGTGTACGGTATGGTCTGATATATCCTGCTCTCCTCCGGATCACAACGAGTGGAGGGGTTACAAAGGATTTCACATCCCCTGGAGAGGCTGCTGTTTTTATCAAAACCCTGAAATAGTTAGAGCTATTTTTCAGTGCCAACTTCCTACAAAATGTCTTTGAACGTCGATGTAACATCTAAGTACGGTAAATTTGACTTTGAGACATATGAGAATAAGTAAAAGTGGCACAAATATTGTATTATTTTGATATACAAATATTTTTTCTCAGGTTCACACAAGTTCTAGTTGATTGTACACCCTGTTATTTAAGACGCATATTTTATTATTGTTATGCAGGAGTTCCTGTTGAGTTTGGAGAAGTATGAAGATGACTGTTAGGTCTAATTCACGGAGTTTAGTTGTTCTGCTAATGACTCCTAGTGGAGTCTGCACCGGTATCCTATCGTTTGGGGATGGGGTAATAGTAGGTGCGGGGGGAGGGGGGTCTGGGATGTATCTACTCTTTTTTTTCTTCTTTTTCTTTTTCTTTTTTTTTCTTTTCTTTTTTTTTCCCTTTTCTTTTTTTTTTGGGAGGTCGAATTGTGGTTTCAGTTGTGATATAAACTAAACATGACAAGTATTAAAGCTTTAAATGCAAGATTTCTTAGTTGGAATATCAAGGGTTTGGGGAGTGCTGTCAAACGCTCAAAGGTGTTTTCTCATTTAAAGCGTTTAAAGCCCGATATTGTTTTTCTACAGGAGACCCACATGCGAAATAATGACCAGACACGGTTGAGATGTCCCTGGGTTTCGGAAGTATTCCATTCCAGCTTCAATTCTAAAGCCAGAGGGGTTGCCATTCTGATTAGTAAATCAGTCCCATTTACACAGACCAAAATCATTTCTGACAAGGACGGCAGGTATTTGATCATTTTAGGGACTATATACCAGGTTCCAGTTCTACTTGTCAACGTATATGCACCAAATTTTGATAATCCTAGTTTTTTTAACAATCTGTTTAAGATATTACCATCTTTAAATGACGTATTTTTTATCCTTGGCGGGGACATGAATTGTGTTGTAAATTCTCAGCTAGACCGTTCCAAAGCCAACTTGAATCGGTCACAAATGGCTAGAACTCTAAGTAGTTTTATGTCCAACAATGGCTACATTGACCCCTGGAGGGTTCGTAATCCAACTGGCAGGCAATACTTCTTTTATTCACATGTACACCAGACATTTTCCCGTATTGACTATTTTTTTATTGATGCCAGACTGATGCCCAAGGTGACAGATACTTCTTACCATCCGATTATTATTTCAGATCATTCGCCTTTAACCTTGGAAATTCAGTTCTCCTCTGAATCTCGTTACTCCACCCACTGGAGATTTAACATATCTCTTTTGTCTGATGATAAATTTCATAAGTTTATCATAAGTACAATTGAGGATTTTGTATCTCTCAACCAATCTGAATCAGAACCCATTTCTAATACACTCCTGTGGGAATCTTTAAAGGCCTACTTAAGGGGACAGATTATTTCATATTCCGCTCACTTGAAGAAATTAAGAACGTCAACCATTAAAAAATTATCAGCTGATCTAGAAGCGGTGGATAAACAGCTTGCCACATCCACGTCTCCTGATTTATTAAGGCGGCGTGTGGTATTAAAAACTGAATTAGACTTGATCACAACTAATGAAGCAGAGCGATTACTTCTACATTCTCGGGCCAAATATTACGAATATGGAGACAAATCTGGAAGATTGCTAGCTCACCGATTGCGTCGCCAAGCAGCCTCACGTTTAATACCCCGTGTTAGAGACGAGTCTGGGATTTTGGTAGAGGAACCTGACCTTATAAATTCAGTATTTTCATCCTTTTATAAATCTTTGTATAGTTCAGAATTTCCATCGGACGTGAGTGATATGGATACGTTTTTGCAAGACCTAGATTTTCCGGATATGAACATAGAGGCAATTGGTCAGTTGGACTCTCCACTGACTATGCAAGAACTTACATTGGCTCTACAAAATATGCAAAATAATAAATCTCCTGGGCCAGACGGGTACCCGGTTGAATTTTTCAAGGCATTCCATAATCAACTCATTCCGCTATTACATGCTGTTTATGTAGAATCTCTGTCAAACGGCTCTCTCCCTTTCACTTTGAGACAGGCTTCTATTAGCGTTCTTCTGAAAAAGGGCAAGGATCCCGAACTCTGTACTTCTTATCGACCTATCTCTTTGATGAATGTCGATACAAAAGTTCTTGCGAAAGCTTTAGCATGTCGTCTAGAGAAGGTGCTTCCAACAATTATATCTCAGGAGCAGACTGGCTTCATAAAAGGACGTCAGCTTTTTTATAATGTCCGTACCTTATTAAATGTTATCTATTCGAAGGGAACCGCTGCCATTCCAGAAGTTGTAATTTCTGTTGACGCAGAAAAGGCGTTTGACAGAGTTGAATGGAGTTACCTGTTTGCAGTTTTGACGAAATTTGGTTTTGGTAATGTTTTTATATCGTGGATACGTCTTCTTTATACATCACCTTGCGTCAGCATCACAACTAATAACGTTCAATCTAGTTATTTTCCCTTAAATCGTGGCTGTAGACAAGGCTGTCCTCTGTCTCCCCTTCTATTTGCTCTTGCAATAGAACCTCTGTCCATTTATTTGAGGTCTTTCCCCATTTTTAACGGCATTACGCGTTCCCAGATCGAATTCAAACTTTCTTTATACGCTGACGATCTGTTATTATATATCACAAATCCTGTAGGGGCGTGCCCTGTTATTCTTTCTTTTTTTCATAGATTTGGTTCGTTTTCGGGGTACAAGATCAATGTCTTAAAGAGTGAATGTTACCCGGTCAATGACCTAGCAATGCAGCTCTCTCAATCTGATATTCCCTTCAAACTGAGTCCTTCGGGATTTAAGTATCTGGGGGTTCATGTGGCCAGGTCCTACAAAACTCTTTATGATGTAAACTTTTCACCCCTATTAACTGAGATTAAGGCTGATTTCCAAAGATGGGGTTCCCTCCCCCTTTCCCTGATTGGAAGAATTAATGTGGTTAAAATGAATGTCCTCCCAAAATTCTTGTTTCTGTTCCAGTGCCTACCTATATTTTTATCTAAAAGTTTTTTCAAAAATATTGATTCAGTTATATCTAATTTTCTGTGGAACGGTAAGACACCTAGAGTTAGGCTAAAATTACTTCAGAATTGCAAATTTGATGGTGGCCTCTCTCTACCAAATTTCAAAGTTTATTATTGGGCTACGAATATAACTAAAACTTTATTTTGGCTAAAATTGGTCAATATACCTTGGTGTCAGTTGGAAATACAATCATGTCCCTCATCCTCTTTACTGGCAATACTGTCTGGCGTGGCTTCAGTCAACCCCTCTGGCTTTACTAGCAACCCAGTGGTCCTTTCCACATTAAAGATATGGTTTCAATTTAGAAAGCATTTTAAATTTCTTACTCCCACCATATCAAGTCCATTGTTGAGGAATTATGCGTTCAAACCTGCATTTACTGATTCCATTTTCACTTTATGGCATGATAAGGGTCTGAAATGTTTTAAGGATTTTTATAAAGACGGGGTTTTTTGTTCTTTCACAGATCTAACTAGCGAGTTCGGCCTCTCGTCTTCACATCTTTTTAGGTATTTTCAAATTAGGAACTGTGTAAAATGTTTATTTCCTAATTTTCCGCAAATTCCTCCTGAGCAGACATGGGACAGTCTTTTACAGTTGAATTTTTCACAAAGATCTTTAATTTCTAAAGTCTATGGTACTATCCAGTCCTATGATGATCATTTAATCACTAGGACGAAGGAGGCTTGGGAGAAAGAGTTGGGTTTTGCCTTCGATGTTGACTGGTGGGACTCTGTTTTAAACGGTATTCATAAAGCCTCAATCTGTGCCCGCTTGACCTTAATACAGTTTAAAGTAGTGTTCAGATGTCACTATTCTAAAACCCGACTATCGCAAATTTTCCCTAATACAATTGATGTCTGTGACAGATGCTCTGGCTCGCCTTGTAATCTTGCACATATGTTTTTCTTTTGCCCAACTCTAGGAAATTTTTGGCAAACTTATTTTGACACCATGTCTAAAGTGCTCCTCAAGACCATTGATGTTTCTCCGCATGTAGCCATTTTTGGTATTCCTCAAGAATACCATTGTTTTTCATCAGCGCAGTTAGAGGTCCTGGCTTTCACCTCCTTGATAATGAGACGCCATCTTCTTCTTAATTGGAAAGCAACAAAGGCTCCATCCAGTACACTTTGGATGACTGATGTCATGTCTTTTCTAAAACTGGAAAAAATAAGATATTCTAAGAAAGGTAGTCTCGCTAAATTTTACAATAAGTGGCAACCATTTATGCAATTTTTCCAGGCTAACTAGGCCTAACTCTTAACACGCACCCCTCCCCTTTTTTTATTTTTATTTAATTTTTTTTATATATATATATTTTTTTATTGTAATAAATGTATAAATATATTTATTTTGTATTATTTATTTGGTTATTTTTTTTTACTTTTTATTTAAAAAAAAAAAACATTTGAAAAAAGTTGTATACAAATATGTTTGTTATTGTTATCCAAGTGCCTTTACTGTGTTTTTGTGTGCAAATCAATAAATATATAAAACAGAAGAGCGGTGAAAGCACAGCCTAATTGGAACAAATGAAATGCAACGATATGTTGATTTTTGGAAAGAATACAAACTGTTTTCTACATTTTTGAGAACTTTTTTATTTTTTGAAGGAAGATAAATACTTTGTGATTTTTGGGAATAATGGCTGATTCCAACGAAGAAGAAACACCTCCTGTTAAAGACATGAGTGAAACTGTCGCGCAATTGCGCTCATCTAGAGGAGGAAAAATGTCACATGTAACACGGAGAATGAACATTGTGAATGATTTAATGACTGATCCGGAATTTCTTGATGAAGTTAAACAAAACATGATTAAGTTTAATGAATTTCTTGAAGAGTTCAAAGCCTTGCATGCCTCCTATAGTGAAATGTTAGATGAAGAAGCAAAACAAGAAGACCACGAAACATGGTATCAGCCTAGATGTGTACAGATAACAGCTTTTATGGCTAACGTTGAAAATTGGATTTCAGCCATAGAAAACCCAGGTTCCCAAGCTACAGTTGAAGACTCCTCTTCTGTCACCCAAGTAGAAGATGGCGATGATGATACTGATGCACAATCATTTAGATCACAGACATCGTCTGTGTCATTGCGCATTAGTGCAGAGGCAGAGAGAGTAGCTTTAATGGCAAAAGCTGCAAAGCTGCAAGAAAGGCATGCAATTGAGGAGCAGGAGCATATTCTGAGAAAAAGGAGAGAATCTTTAGAGTTGCATTCTGAAATTGAAGCCACTACTGCAAAAATTAATTATCTGAAAGAAGCTGAAATAGGAATGTATAAACCTGCTCAGTCTGATGTCACAGTACAGATGCCCTGGTTAGGTGCAGAAGCAGATGAAGTGAAGACAAAATCCACAGTGACACATGTACCATTGGATGAA
The DNA here is from genome assembly GCF_949152265.1 of Phoxinus phoxinus. Taxonomy (NCBI): domain Eukaryota; kingdom Metazoa; phylum Chordata; class Actinopteri; order Cypriniformes; family Leuciscidae; genus Phoxinus; species Phoxinus phoxinus. The sequence continues at coordinate 14,118,994 of NC_136883.1, forward strand.
AAGCTTGATAGCTCACTTTATTTACATGACAGAGCCACAGTAGTTAAAACCAGGCCAGGTGTTCAGGTTCAATTTCCTCTTCTTAATTTAGGCCCAGATAGGCATCACAGTAGACCTGTTTTCCAGCCCAGGGCTAGCAGTGATATCCGGCAACAACTACAGCAGACCTCAGCGTACAGTATTCCCCCTGTCAGCCACCAGTCGCTTGCAAGTTCAGCTACAGCCATTCAGTCCACTTTATCTCAAGGACAAATTCCTACACCCGGTTCAGCACAGGAAAGTCACATGATCAAAATTCTGGAAAAACAGAGTGAATTAACAAAGATTCTCATGAAACAGCAACTTCTGTCCACACTTGTGTACAAGTCAGTACAAGTCATTCATTCACTCATTTGTAAATATGGTTGAAATCAAAACTGATAACAATAAAGATAGACTGCAGTTTCTTATTCAGTATACGAGAGGCCTAGCACAAAGGCTAGTCAAGAGCTGTGAGTACTTGTCACAAGATAGAGGCTACAAGAGAGCAAAGGAGTTGCTAAAGGAAAATTTTGGAAACGAATATAAGATCTCTTGTGCTTACTTGGAAAAAGCCCTATCCTGGTCCCAAATCAAATCTGAGGATTTTAAATCGCTACAGGATTATTCCATGTTTCTTAGGAGCTGCTGCAATGCTATGGAGGAAATGGAATATATGGAGGAGCTGGATACAGTAACCAATATGAGAAGCATTGTGCTAAAGCTACCATTCAAGCTTCGAGAGAGATGGCGTAACAAGGCTTATGAGCTGCAAGAACAACGTAGTCGTAGGGTAAGGATTTTAGATCTAGTCTGCTTTATTGAAAGACAAGCTCGCATAGCAGCTGATCCAGTATTTGGTGATCTTCAAGATCAGTCGGCTAGTAGAGGAAAGACTAGATCCCCAACCAAATCACAGGCCTCGAAGTCATCTGGCAGTAGTTTTGCCACTAGTATAGCTATTGCCCAAAAGCAGATGAAGTTTGATCTTTCTTGCCCCTTCTGTAGCTCAAGACACACATTGGACGTGTGTAAAGATTTTGTAAAGATAACACATAGAGACAAGCTCAGTTTTATAAAGACCAAAGGTATATGCTTTGGATGTCTCTCCACAGGCCACATTAGCAAAGACTGCAAAGGGCGTCTCAGCTGTAAAGTATGTAAGCAAGCTCACCCTAGTGTCCTACATATTGAGGCCAAAGATAGTATTATCAAAAAGGCAGAAAGATCCTCTGATGTTATAGGCAGTGCATCAGCAGGGTTATGTGGTCATATAGGGGCCGGAGACCAAGAGAGTGTGCTGTCCATTGTCCCAGTTCAGGTTAAGGCAGCGAAGGGCAGCCAAGTCTTACAGGTGTATGCTCTCCTGGACCCTGGATCCTCCGCCACCTTCTGCTCCGAGGATCTTATGTTTCGGCTCAATCTGAAGGGTAGAAAAACACACATTCTTCTACGCACAATGAATCAAGAAAAAACTGTTCCAACTCATGTCGTATCTGAAATGGAAGTATCAGCACTGGACAGCAACAACTTCTTACCTCTTCCTGATCTCTTCACTCAAAAAGAAATGCCAGTTACCGCAAACAGCATTCCCAAGCAAGAAGACTTAACACAATGGAAGTATCTAAGTCGAGTCAAACTTCCCAGCATTAATTCAAAGGTGGAGCTATTGATTGGCACAAATGCTCCAAGGTGCATAGAACCATGGGAGGTTGTTAATAGTCAGGGTGGGGGCCCATACGCAGTTAGAACCTTATTGGGATGGGTTGTAAACGGGCCACTGAGAAGTGCTGATGGCAGTGCAGAGAGTGTGACTGTGAATAGGATATCGGTTGCAAATCTAGAACAGCTTTTGATCGCACAGTATAATCAGGATTTCAGTGAGGTAGCATCTGAGGAGAAGACCGAAATGTCAGTTGAGGACAGAAGGTTTTTAGAGATAGCCAATGAGGCGGTCTTACAAGATGGACATTACTATCTGAAATTGCCCTTTAGGAAAACTGATGTCAGTATGCCTAACAATCGCCAAGTTGCAGAGCAGCGCCTCCAAACTCTGAAAAGGAAAATGAAAAAAGATGAACAATACAAACAAGAATATGTTACTTTTATCAACGACATCTTTGAAAATCATTATGCAGAGGAGGTCCCAGAGGAAGAACTCACACAGGCACCTGGAAAGGTATGGTACATACCACACCACGGAGTGTACCACCCCAAAAAAAGGAAACTTAGAGTGGTGTTTGATTGTGCAGCTACTTACAAAGGTGTATCCCTCAACACAGAGCTACTACAAGGTCCTGATCTGACCAATTCTCTTGTCGGAGTCATTTGGAGATTCCGCAAAGAACCCATTGGAATTATGGCTGACGTTAAGTCAATGTTCCATCAGGTGGGAGTAGAGAAATCAGGTGTGGACTACTTGCGCTTCCTGTGGTGGCCACAGGGTGACACCAGTCAAACCCCAAAGGAATACCATATGCTTGTGCACATATTTGGTGCAGTGTCCTCCCCAAGTTGTGCAAGTTTTGCATTACGAAAAACTGCTGATGACAATGAAAGCTGTTTTCCCCTTCACGTTGCTGAAACAATCCGGCACAACTTTTATGTGGATGATTGTGTTAAGTCCGTGGCTGAAGAGTCTGAAGCCATCCAGCTGGTAAAAGACCTCACAGCACTATGCTACAAAGGTGGATTCCAGCTGACTCAATGGGTCAGCAATAATCGGGCAGTTCTAGCATCCATTCCAAAAGAAAAATGGGCAAAAGAAATCAAAACACTGGATCTGGACAAAGACAGCCTACCAATAGAAAGAGCCCTGGGATTGCAGTGGTGTGTGGACTCTGACCATTTCCAGTTTAACATCAATTTAAGCCAAAAGCCACCTACCCGCAGGGGCATACTTTCTGTTGTAAGTTCCATTTTTGATCCCCTCGGTTTTCTTGCTCCTCTCATTCTCCCAGCCAAGCAGTTGCTACAGGAGCTCTGCCAGAGATGCTTTGGATGGGACGAACCTTTGCCCAAAGCTGTAGTAGACAGGTGGGAAGGATGGACAAACAGTTTGGAAAGAATAAAAAGCTTCAGTGTTGCACGTTGTTTGAAACCAAAAGGCTATGGAACAACAACGTGTGCAGAACTACACCATTTTGCTGATGCCAGTGAGAATGGCTATGGCTCAGTAAGCTACATAAGACAAGCTAATGAACAGGACATTGTACATGTCACTTTTCTCATGGGAAAGTCCAGAGTCCTTCCTTTAAAGAACATCACAGTACCACGTCTGGAGCTGGCTGCTGCAGCATTGTTGGTAAAGATGGACAAAATGCTAAGGAGAGAACTACATCTACACTTAAAGCCCTCTGTTTTCTGGACCGACAGCCAAACCGTACTTAAGTACATTAGAAGTGACACTGCAAGATTTAAAACGTATGTGGCAAACAGGGTCTCGCTGATTCGGGATAACTCAGAGCTGTCTCAATGGAGATACACAAGAAGTAAAGACAATCCAGCTGATGACTCCTCGAGAGGATTGAGTGCAGGCAAATTCATGGAGCAAAGAAGGTGGATGCATGGCCCAGAGTTCCTATGGAAACCTGAGGAAAGTTGGTTAGAGGTGGAGGCATTGGGCTCAGTGTTACAGGATGATCCAGAGGTCAGGAAAAACACTACTGTGTTTACAACAGTGGTAAACGCTGACACACCCACCGGCCAGCTTATTTCATACTTTTCAAATTGGATTAAGTTACTTAAAGCAGTGGCATGGTACATCAAACTGAAAAAGGCCTTGATACTGAGAATCAAAAAACAAAAGGACTTTCCATCGTATCAAGTTACTACCCGCTCCCACAGCCAAAAGGTGAAACCAAAACCCGGTGGACAGCTCCTCACAGTGGAAGATCTCTTACAGGCAGAAAGATCAGTTATCTCTTATGTTCAGAGGCAAGCATTCCCAGCTGAAATAACAACACTACAAATGACCCCACCTAAAGTGAAAAAGAGCAGAAGGATCTGTAGGCTTGATCCTGTGCTAGATGAAGGCATCTTAAGAGTAGGTGGCCGGATGCACAAATCTGCCATGCCTGATGAAACTAAACACCCCTGTATCTTGCCCAAAGATTCACACATTTCAATTCTTCTTTTAAGACACATTCATGAACGCTGTGGTCACAGTGGCAGGAACCACATGCTCTCAGAGCTTCGTAAGAAATATTGGATTAGTAAGGCCAACTCCTTAGCAAGAAAGGTGCTCTCAAAATGTGTCATGTGTCGACGTGTGAGGGGCAAAGCAGGTGAGCAGAAAATGGCAGATTTGCCGCTAGAAAGAATCCTACCTGACCTCCCTCCCTTTACCAATGTTGGACTGGACTACTTTGGCCCGATTGAAGTGAAGCGAGGAAGAAGCACCATCAAAAGGTATGGAGTTCTGTTTACATGTATGTCCAGCAGAGCTGTTCATTTGGAAGTAGCTTTCTCATTAGACACTGACTCATGCATTCACGCTTTGAGGAGATTTGTTTGCAGAAGGGGGCAGGTTAAGCATATCAGATCGGACAATGGAACGAATCTGGTGGGTGCTCAGGTGGAGCTCAAGAAAGCTCTGATAACACTGGACAAGTTGAAGATCCAGGATGCCCTGCTTCCTGATGGAATCGAGTGGAGTTTCAACCCACCAGCAGCATCGCACCATGGCGGAGTCTGGGAAAGGCTTATAAGATCTGTTCGTTACGTGCTGAACTCCACACTCCATCAACAGTCCATCGATGATGAGGGTCTTCAGACTCTATTCTGTGAGGTAGAGGCGATTCTAAATAACCGTCCTCTCTCCACAGTGTCCTCAGACCCATACGACCTGGAACCGCTGACCCCAAACCACATCCTCCAGCTGAAAACCCAGCCCATTATGCCTCCAGGAATCTTCCTGAAATCAGACCTTTATGCTAGACGCCGCTGGAAACAGGTCCAGTACATGGCGGATCTCTTCTGGCATAGATGGACCAAAGAATACCTTCTTACACTCCAGGAAAGGCAAAAATGGACTGTAGTGAAGAAGAACCTGAATGTTGGAGATCTTGTTAGTGGTTGACCCCACTGCTCCTAGAGGATCATGGCCATTAGGAAGAGTTCTAGAGACCAAGCCTGATCGAAAGGGGCTGGTCCGATCTGTGAAGCTCCAGACAAAGACTTCAATCCTTGATAGGCCCATTACCAAGCTGTGCCGAATTCTGGAAAATGAAGAGTGTCTGGTGCCCCTTAAAGATCACCAATAAGGGATGTAATGTATACATATATACATATTTTTTCTAAAAAGTATTAAGAGATTATTTGATTTCCGGCTCCTTTTTTGTATTTATTTTAAGTAATTGATTCAATAGAGAACAATTAGGGGCCGGTGTGTAGGAGCCGCATTTGAGTTTATTTTTGTTTTCATAATTTACTTATAATTGTCTTTTCTATTGCATTTGAGTAGTACACCTTCTACAACCAGAGAGGGCGCTATCCTATAAGTTGGAGCGTGTAGCGCATGAGAGAAGGAGAAGGCGTGCCAGCAGATACAGTCTTTGACCTCGGCCTGGATCTGCGTTACTGGAGCTTGGCCTGTATGGGAAAGCTGAACTCCAAGCGCTACAAAGGAATCTTTAAAGACATTTAAACCAGTTCTCATTTTTGTTTTGTACTTTATGTTTATTTGTAATAAATCTCAACAAACGCTCAACAACAACACTCTTGGATTTTCTTGGATCCGGGCTGCGAGTCTGACCCGGTACTCGCATTCTCCAGGTGGTTAAAAACAATAACAGGGGGTTACAGGAAAAATCCAACGTTGTTTTTGCCACTACACTGTAGTTAGAGTTTTGCACATGTAGCTCCAGTTGTGCTCACTGTCGTTTAGCAAATCAAAAAAAACTGTAATATGTTACGTCCCCCTTCTTAAGTATATTCCTTTATACTGATGCATAGAACTTCTGAACACAACTTTTAAACACAACATTTGAGTTTCATTTACCAAATTTTCAGCATAACTACAAAATTATTCAACATATTTTCACAAATGCATTTATACTAATAAACTATTGCATTTCAACTTATTACACATTCAACAATGCACATACATTGTATTAACTCTCAGTCTTTGTATTTCTCGGGTATCTTTACCATTCTTCCAGACCTTGTACGGTAAGCTTGCTCTTTCTCTATGCTTTCATTACCATTTCTTTCATTTGAAATGTCCTTACTGTCAAGTGCATTGCTCTGTGATGCATCAACTGACTGCTGACTATCAGTGTTCATGTCAACGCTTTTCTCAAATGTCGAAGAGTCTGTTTCTCTTGTTTTTCTTAAATGTCTGCGTTTTCGTCTGAACAGCTTTCCATCAGGAGTCTTTACTATAAAGGAACGTGGCTGCTCATGCTTTTCCAGAACAACAGCTGGCTTCCATGAATCTTCCTTTTGCATCCTTATTCCTTCTCCAGGTTGCAGATCAGGTAAGTATTTAGCCATCCTGTCGTAGTACTGCTTTGTTTCTTCTGTCTCTGCTTAAGTTGCTCATGCACTTGCGACATTGTCTCCGTGGTAAGCAATGCAGATGATGACCCATCAGTAATTGTGCAGGTGATAATCCTATCCCTTCCATTGGCGTGTTACAGTACTCCAGTAGTGCTATGTACGGATCACATTGACTACTCTGCGCTTTCTTTAAAAGATTTTTCACTGTTTGCACTGCTCTCTCGGCTTGTCCATTAGATTGTGCATAACCAGGACTTGAAGTCACATGCTTGAATCCCCATTCCTTTGCAAAACTTGAAAATTCAGCACTTGCATACTAAGGTCCATTGTCAGATACTACTATATCTGCAATTCCATGTCTTGCAAAGATGGACTTCATTTCCCTGATGACTCCACAGCTTGTCGTGTCCCTGAGTAGCTTTACCTCAATGAACTTTGACAAGTAGTCCTCACATAACAGAAATGCTGAATCACTATGGTAAAAAATTTCTGTACCTATTTTTTCCCAAGGCCGCCCTGGCACTTCATGTTGGAACAATGGCTCTTTTTGATTGTTGTTCCTGCTTTCATTGCAGGTAGCACATCTGGATGTATGTGCATCCGCAATTTGTGTCGACATACCTGGCCAGTACAAAATGTCTCTGCCTCTTGCCTTATATTTGACAATTCCCAGGTGTGACTCGTGTATTTTGTTGACCATTTCCTGTCTTAGCTGATTTGGAACAATGAGCTTATTTGCTTTAAATAACAGACCATCTTCATAACTGATTTCTTCACGAAATATCCAGTATTGCTGTATTGATCTTGGCATCATAGATCGTTCATTCGCCGATCCATTCAGGACTGCCTTTTTTAACATTTGCATCTCTGCATCCTCTGCTGTTGCTTTTTTAAAAGCATCATGTTTCTGATCTGAAATAGGAAGTTGTGACATAATCCAGTTCACTGCTAGATCGTCTTCCAGCAGATTTTCCTTCTGTTCGTGTAGATAGGCACGACAGGCATAGGCATAGGCATCTGCTATGTATAGTTCCTTACCAGGTTTGTACATCACCTTCAGATTGTATCTCTGTAGTCGTAGAAGCATTCTTTGTAATCTCATAGGAGCCTGATGCAGCGGCTTCTTAACCCTCTGGGGACGAATTGGGCGGTACCGCCCAAAATGGCATACTTTTACAAATGTGCAATTATCTTCAAAACTATTAATGATAGAGAGGTGCGGTCTTTTTTGCCGTCTTCCTCAGATTCCGCTGAAAACAGTGATGTCCCGTTTGTATTATACACACACTTCGCTGTTGCGCAATACCACTGCATAAAAAGGCCAATGAAATCGATGTTGTTAGGCAAATTCCACCAATGGAAAAATTGCCGCTGGGAGGATTTTTTTTTTACCCAATCAGAGGAAGGTTACCATGACGTATTCTAGCCAATCAGAGGACTCTAGCCTTCAACATGTACAAACAAACAGCGTCATGTGGACGGAGAATGAGACAGATAGCGAACGGAGCGGAGTATTACAGAGCGCACAGAGATCTATATAAGAGAGAGACAGAATAACTTAAATAGCATTATTATTGTATTGTTTTAGCACTTTTATGATGGCAAGCAGTAAGATTTACGGCAGAACAACCTCTGGAACAGTTAGCGGAAAGTAAATCTGCCAGGTTGTGAGTGTGTCTGTTCTTCAGAGCAAGCAGTTCTCATTTAGTACGAAGCAGACGCTTTTTCACGCCTGGGACTGTTTGTAAAAAAAGTTCCTTATTTCATTGTTCTTAACACATTTGATTAAACAATTACAAATGGCTGTCAAGCAAAGGGTTTGACAAATATTTTTTTGGTTCAAAAACTGTTCACTATTGTTGTGAGAGGTGTGATTTTCAGTAATAAATGACAAAAATCTAATTTTCGTTTTTGAAATTCTCTCGATTATTGTAAATTTTTCACTCATACTTCCTTTATAAACACATAACATGCATGATTATGTTAGCTTAGGGTCTTCTGAATCCATAGATACCAAACACATGGGGCCCTATCTTGCACCCAGCGCAATTGACTTTGAACACCGACGCATGTATCATTCCTATTTTGCACCCGCGCACAGCGGACTTTTCCCTCCACAGACGCACATCGGTAAATTAGGGAATGAACTTGCGCTCGCGGGGGCGGTTCAGCGCAAAGAGGAGGCGTGTTCCGGCGCAAAACTGCCCTGGTGCTATTTTCCAGTTTTAGAAAGCAATTGCGCCACTGATCAGGATAAAAACAGTCTAAAGACAGTGGCGCGTTGCGCGTTAGTGATGTGGTATTTTAAAGGAACACTCCGACTTTTTGGGACTTTAGCCTATTCAACTTATCTCCCAGAGTTAGATAAGTCCATACATACCTTTTTCATCTCCGTGCGTGCTATAAGTCTGTTTGACGCACCCACCGCTAGCCTAGCTTAGCACAAAGACTGGATGTAAATGGTTGCAGCTAGCATACTAATCCAAATAAGTGACAAAATAACGCAAACATTTTCCTATTTGCATGTTGTGATTTGTATAGTCACAGAGTGTACAAAAAACAAAGTCACATGAGACACAGACATATTTTAACCGTATAAATACTGGGAACTATATTCTCTGAAGTTATCTATATTCCCTGAAGGCGAAGCACTGCTACTTGGGCGGAGTGATAACCGCAGCACCTGAGACGCGCCGTGGTGAGGAGCAGAGAGTTCGTTCAGAGCGTCTCAGGTGCTGCGGTTATCACTCCGCCCAAGTAGCAGTGCTTCGCCTTCAGATAATATAGTTCCCAGTATTTATACGGTTAAAATATGTCTGTGTCTCATGTGACTTTGTTTTTTGTACACTCTGTGACTATACAAATCACAACATGTAAATAGGAAAATGTTTGCGTTATTTTGTCACTTAATTGGATTAGTATGCTAGCTGCAACCATTTACATCCAGTCTTTGTGCTAAGCTAGGCTAGCGGTGGGTGCGTCAAACAGACTTATAGCACGCACGGAGATGAAAAAGGTATGTATGGACTTATCTAACTCTGGGGGATAAGTTGAATAGGCTAAAGTCCCAAAAAGTCGGAGTGTTCCTTTAAGGGCGCGTGCTTGGCCATAATGTAGTGTGTTAACGCGCATCCACTTTGATTCTCTAATAATTATAAACAGACGCAGCAGTTTTCATTTTTGCAAATCATACATTATTGCAAGGAAAAATATTAACACACGAGGGAGGTTGTGTCCGTGAAGATGTGAAAAAGATCTATCTAGATTTAAAAAAAAAAAATCTAGATTAGGCTACACATTTACCCAAATGATACGCCTGTTTAACCGAAGCTAATTTGGGTGGGTTTCTCCCATCATCCCCAATGTCACTTCTCTGTGTTTTACGGCCCTGACGAGAACATCGGTCTCTTTGGCTGTGAACTGCTCCTGGCGTGCGCTGGCAAACCCGCCGTTATAATAGCAATCCGCCGTGGAACAAGCGCGTCTGCTCTTAAAGGGAATGTGAGAGGACACTCTGATTGGTTTATTTCACGTTACGCCCAAACCACACCTATGAATAATGAAGCTACTTCAGACCAACCCCTTTTAGATTTGCGTCGGGCGCAAGAGTCGTTTATCCGCCGGGAAAATAGCAACAGCGCCGGGATCCGCCCACAAAGTTACTTGCGCTTTGCGCTTTGCCACTTGCGTTTCAGATCGTTAAAATAGGGCCCATGGTGTTCCATCTCCATTACATATGGTTTAAAGGCCCAAATGTAAAAATAGAGAAAACGGACCAAAAAGGGCTTAGTCCCCAGAGGGTTAAATATACTCTCTAATGGCTTGTGATCACTTTCAATCGTGATTTCCTTTCCGTACACATACTGGTGAAACATCCATACACATGGTAAACCTGTCGTTCAAACAAGCTGTTGTTCCATCTGCTTGGAAGATGGCTACAGTTGTCCCAATCTATAAATCTGGAGACAAACTAAATTTGAAAAATTATAGGCCAATTAGTATTCTTCCTATTATATCTAAGGTAGCAGAAAAAATGGGTATCAAATCTTTTGACTAATCATCTAAATAAGGGTTTTAATTCTTTACATCCAATGCAATTTGGTTTCCGTAGAAATTACTCAACAGATTCAGCAAACTGTTTGATTGTTGAGAGAGTGAAATGCTTATTAGATAAGAATGCGTGTGTTGGTGCTGTCTTTTTAGATTTAAAGAATGCATTCGACACTGTTGACCAGCAGGTGCTTTTATCCAAACTAACAAATTTTAATTTCTCAGAGGAAGCAATACTTTGGGTAAAATCTTATCTTTCTAATAGGAAACAATGTGTATGTATTGATGGTGTGAAATCTTCTTATATTGCCTGCCCGAAGGTTGTTCCACAAGGTTCTATTTTAGGACCAATTTTATACTCCCTTTACATTTCTATTGAGGTTTGAAAATGTTAAAAAATTTAATTACGCGTGCTTTGTTTATAAGGTCTGGCATGGGCTTGCTCCACCTCCGTTGAAGGAGTTCATTAAACAGAGGGCAGATTGTGGTATTGGTACCAGATCGGTCAGTAGAGGGGGATTGGGACGTACCAAATAGGCGAACATCTTTTGGCCAGAAAGTTGTATCGGTGATAGGGAGTAAATATTTAAATAGTTTGCCACAGACCATACTAGAGTGCGGATCGGGCCGAATTTTTCAGTCCGAGCCCGGCCCGCGTCCGACAGAGCAGTAACCGAACCCGACCCGAGCCCGACAGGCATAAAGATATTTATGTTCGAGCCCGACCCAAGACCGGCAGTTAAAATCCCATTTTTTTCTCATACTAATGACAATTGTATGTTTGTTTGTGTGGAAAGCCCGCTTTTATTAAGCAACTGTAGGAAGGCACTCGGAAATGTCAATAGGATGAGCGCATCAGCGCGCGGAGCAACAAGCGCTCTTAACACCTGGCGTGCGCACATTATGCACGTGTTTCGTTGTCACGGCTACATAAACAAATGTCCGCACACAGGAAGACGGATGTTATGGTAATATTTTACATGTATTTTAATCACAAAAACGAACGTTTGCATCAAGTGAAAGCATCAGGCACATCGGCTACCTACATAATAAGCTGTTTTAAATTTAAAATGTTCAATGCCTTATCGCGCTGATGTGACCGAGCCCGACCCGAACCCGAACATCATTTCTAAATATCTGTCCGAACCCGGCCCGGCCCGTCGGGTACCGGCGGGTCCCGTCGGGCTCGGGTCGGGTATCCATCCTCTAGACCATACGACAATGTTCTACTTATCACACTTTTAAGGTACATCTTAAGAAGTGGCTTATGAAAAATCAAGTGTGTAAACATTATCCATAGTAATGTTTGTGATGTGTTTTATGTATGGTGTTTTAGTAGAGTTTTGTGTATATTGAGTAGTATTTGTTATTGTGTGTACCTGACTAGAGACTACGGACGTAAATTAGCAATACTGCTATAATCCGGCTTGTTTACACTTTGTATTTTGTACAAATGTTCATCAACATGCTTTGTCCCTATCAAATAAAAAAGAAAGAAAGAAACTATGGCTAACAACTCCTTTTCAATTTGTGCGTATCTACGCTGACCGTCGTTCAGAGCTCTCGAGCCATAAGTCACTGGCCTTCCTTCTTGCAGAATCACAGCTCCTATTCCTTCTGAACTGGAATCTACCGACAATGTGACCGGTTTGCTCACATCAAAGAATTTCAAAGTCGGACTTTGCGTGACCAAATATTTCAGTTTTACAAAACTTTGCTGTTGACCATCCTCCCACTCTGTCTCTTTCTACAGCAATTTCCTCAAAGGTGCACTTATGTCAGACATATTGGGAATGAACTTTGCCAGATATTGCACTAATCTTTGCAGTTCTTGCTTGCTTTGTGGTGGTGGAATTTCAGTCACAGCCCTTATCTTTTCTTCATCTGGCTTAACTCCTTGAACACTCAGTATGTGTCCTATGTATTTGATCTCCGTCTATTCTTATTTTGCATTTGTTCCTGTTGAGCTTTAAATTGTTTTTTCTTGCACATTCCAGCAGTGTAGCGAAGCCGTGCTACAACTTTATCATACACTGATTGAGGCGGCCAAATATGGACGGGATTCCGGTCAGAGAATCATGGGTCGGAGAATAGATTCTTCACAAAGATGTATTTATTGAAACTATCTTTCAGTTGTCATTTGAACCAGTTGTTCTTAGGCAATGATGTCTGTATTAATGGTCTAAAGGAACAATAAAGAAATACTAGAATGTACATTTCCAGAAGAAAATGTGAATGGTGCTTGCAGTGGCAAAACGCGACACTCGGTTGCTAGAGTGTGGTACATGATGTCATACGAGCCAACAACCATGTCTGTACGATGTTCTGCTGCTGAGTTATGGCTTATTCATGTTGTTCGGGTGGTTGCTAGGGTGTTCTGGGTGGTTACTAGGGTGTACTGGGCTGTTGCTAGGCAGTTGCTAGGGTGTTCTGGGTGGTTGCTAGGGTTTTCTGGGTGGTTGCTAGGCGGTTGCTAGGGTGTTCTGGGTGGTTGCTATGGCGTTGCTAGGGTGTTCTGGGTGGTTGCTAGGCAGTTGCTAGGCGGTTGCTAGGTGGTTGCTAGGGTGTTCTGGGCGGTTGCTAGTTAGTTGCTAGGGTGTTCTGGGTGGTTGCTAGGCGGTTGCTAGGGTGTTCTGGGTGGTTGCTAGGCGGTTGCTATGCGGTTGCTAGGGTGTTCTGGGTGGTTGCTATGCAGTTGCTAGGGTGTTATGGGTGGTTGCTAGGCGGTTGCTAGGGTGTTCTGGGTGGTTACTAGGGCGTTGCTAGGCAGTTGCTAGGGTATTTTTGTGGTTTCTAGGGCGTTGCTAGGCAGTTGCTAGGGTGTTCTGGGTAGTTGCTATGGTGTTACTAGGTGGTTGGTAGTTGTCACAGATGGTTACTATGGTGTTTGTAGCATTTTCTTGGCATGATTTAGCACTTAGCTAATCAAAATTAGCATGTAGCTATTCACTGCTAGCATGTGTAGCATGTAGCATGTCCTGTTTGCTAGCATGAGTCAAAAGAGCCAACCCCCATCTCTATACGATGTTCTGATGCAGAGATATACGTCTTGCAAAACGGTTGCTAGGGTAATCTGTTTGGTTGCTAGGGAGTGGCTTGGCAGCTGCCAATCATGAAGCTCCAAAGTCAGAGTGAATGTATAAACCAACCCCCATCTCTATACGATGTTTTGATGCAGAGATATAGGTCTTGCAAAATGGTTGCTAGGGTACTCTCTTTTGTTGCTAGGGAGTGGCTTGGCAGCTGCCAATCATGAAACTCCAAAGGCTGCTTGTCAGTATGAATGATATAAACCAACTCCCACGTCTCTGTGACATTCAGAATGGAAGATATCCCTCTTTGGATTTTGGTTGCTAAGGTGCTCGACAATGGTTGCTAGGGAGGGGCTAGGATGTGTTGAGGTGATTGGGGATTGGCTGTTTGCTGCCCCGAGTCAAACGAGCCCACCCTCATGTTTCTATGACACTTATATCCTGAGATATCCCTTTGATGTCTTTCAATGGAAGTCTATGGATTTTGTTGCTAAGGTGCTCTAAATGGTTGCTAGGGTGTGGCTTGATAGCTTCACAGTGATCCTGAGAGACTGATTGGTCGTCTGAGTAAAATGAGCCCGCCCCCTTGTCTCTATGACACTGTGATCCAGAGTTATGTTCAATACAAAATCGCTTACTATGGTGTAGGACGGCCCATTTCATGGGCCGTCCTACACCATAGTACGTGAATGGGGCAACTTTGGGCCGGTCTTGCCCCCCAGGGGTGCAACTTTTACCCCATTGTGTGGTATGTTGTTACAGAGCCTACCAGCCTCTTCAAATGTGATCCAGAGTTATGTTCAATAGAATATCGCTTACTATGGTGTAGGACAGCCCATTTCATGGGCTGTCCTACACCATAGTACTTCATTGGGGCAACTTTGGGCCCCTCCTGCCCCCCAGGGGTGCAACTTTTACCCCATTGTGTGGTATGTTGTTACAGAGCCTACCAGCCTTTTCAAATGTGATCCAGAGTTATGTTCAATAGAATATCGCTTACTATGGTGTAGGACAGCCCATTTCATGGGCTGTCCTACACCATAGTACTTCATTGGGGCAACTTTGGGCCCCTCCTGCCCCCCAGGGGTGCAACTTTTACCCCATTGTGTGGTATGTTCTTACAGAGCCTGCCTGTCTTTTTAAATGTGCCAAATTACTCGTTTCTGCGACATCCTTGCTCTGAGCTATGAGTCTGTGAATTTTGGTTGCTAAGCTGCTCGACAATGGTTGCTAGGGAGGGGCTAGGAAGTGTTGAGGTTATTCAGGATTGGCTGTTTGCTGCCCTGAGTCAAACGAGACCACCCTCATGTTTCTATGACTCTTCTATCCAAAGATATCCCTTTGATCTCTTTCAATGGAAGTCTATGGAACTTGTTGCTAAGGGGCTCTTAATGGTTGCTAGGGGCGTGGCCTGATAGCTTCACAATGATCCTGAGATACTTATTGGTCGTCTGAGTAAAATGAGCCCGCCCCCTTGTCTCTATGACACTGTGATCCAGAGTTATGTTCAATACAAAATCGCTTACTCTCTCTCTCTCTCCATTTCATGGGCCGTCCTACACCATGTTAAGTCAATGGGAAACTTTCGGGCGCTCCTGCCCCCCAGGGGTGCAACTTTTACCCCATTGTGAGGTATATTCTTACAGAGCCTGCCAACCTCTCCAAAAGTGGTAAATTTCACATTTCTACAAAATCCTCGCTCTGAGCTATGAGGCGTCAAAGTTTGACGCAATGTTAAGTCTATGGGATTTTTCGGCGACTTTTTCGCCCCTGGGGCGACCACCGCACCCCCGATCGCTTAGAAAAGTCATAGCACACCATTCCCGAATAAGCTGCACGATTTGACACCTCATTCATGGGTCTGTGACAAAAACTGCGGGAGGAGTAGCGCGTCAAAAAAAACGGCGGAATAAAAAGAATAACTAGAATGTACATTTCCAGAAGAAAATGTGAATGGTGCTTGCAGTGGCAAAAAACACGACCCGGTTGCTAGGGTGAGATACATGATTGCGTACAAGCCAACAACCATGTCTGTACGATGATCTGCTGCTGAGATATGGCTTATTCATGTTGTCCGGGTGGTTGCTAGGGTGTTCTGGATGGTTGCTAGGCAGTTGCTAGGGTGTTATGGATGGTTGCTAGGCAGTTGCTAGGGTGTTATGGGCGGTTGCTAGGCAGTTGCTAGGCGGTTGCTAAGGTGTTCTGGGTGGTTGCTAGGCGGTTGCTAGCGTGTTCTGGGTGGTTGCTAAGGGGTTCTGGGTGGTTGCTAGGGAGTTCTGGGTGGTTGCTAGGCGGTTGCTAGGGTGTTCTGGGTGGTTGCTAGGCGGTTGCTAGGTGGTTGCTAGGGTGTTCTGGGTGGTTGCTAGGCGGTTGCTAGGTGGTTGCTAGGGTGTTCTGGGTGGTTACTAGGTGGTTGCTAGGGTGTTCTGGGTGGTTGCCAGGCGGTTGCTAGGCGGTTGCTAGGGTGTTCTGGGTGGTTGCTAGGCGGTTGCTAGGGTATTCTGGGTGGTTGCTAGGGTGTTGCTAGGCAGTTGCTAGGGTGTTCTGGGTGTTTGCCAGGGCGTTGCTAGGCAGTTGCTAGGGTATTTTTGTGGTCGCTAGGGCGTTGCTAGGCAGTTGCTAGGGTATTCTGGGTAGTTGCTATGGTGTTACTAGGTGGTTGGTAGTTGTCACAGATGGTTACTATGGTGTTTGTAGCGTTTTCTTGGCATGATTTAGCACTTAGCTAATCAAAATTAGCATGTAGCTATTCACTGCTAGCATGTGTAGCATTTAGCAAGTCCTGTTTGCTAGCATGAGTCAAAAGAGCCAACCCCCATCTCTATACGATGTTCTGATGCAGAGATATACGCCTTGCAAAACGGTTGCTAGGGTAATCTGTTTGGTTGCTAGGGAGTGTCTTGGCATTTGCCAATCATGAAGCTCCAAAGTCAGTGTGAATGTATAAACCAACCCCCATCTCTATACGATGTTTTGATGCAGAGATATAGGTCTTGCAAAATGGTTGCTAGGGTACTCTCTTTTGTTGCTAGGGAGTGGCTTGGCAGCTGCCAATCATGAAACTCCAAAGGCTGCTTGTCAGTATGAATGATATAAACCAACTCCCACGTCTCTGTGACATTCAGAATGGAAGATATCCCTGTCTGGATTTTGGTTGCTAAGGTACTCGACAATGGTTGCTAGGGAGGG
Organism: Phoxinus phoxinus; assembly: GCF_949152265.1. Taxonomy (NCBI): domain Eukaryota; kingdom Metazoa; phylum Chordata; class Actinopteri; order Cypriniformes; family Leuciscidae; genus Phoxinus; species Phoxinus phoxinus. Next base: position 14,135,784 of record NC_136883.1, read on the forward strand.
GCTAGGAAGTGTTGAGGTGATTGGGGATTGGCTGTTTTCTGCCCCGAGTCAAACGAGCCAACCCTCATGTTTCTATGACACTTCTATCCAGAGATATCCATTTGATGTCTTTCAATGGCTTTCATTTCATGGGCTGTCCTACACCATAGTACGTGAATGGGGCAACTTTGGGCAGGTCCTGCCCCCCAGGGGTGCAACTTTTACCCCATTGTGTGGTATGTTGTTACAGAGCCTACCAGCCTCTTCAAATGTGATCCAGAGTTATGTTCAATAGAATATCGCTTACTATTTTCTGGAGCTGAAATATGGCTTGTAAATGTTGTTTTATGGTTGCTAGGGTGCCCTAAGTGGTTGCTAGGGCGCGGCTATGAAGTTATTATGTCACTACTTATTGGCTGCTTAATAGGCCGGGTCAATAGAGCCCAACCCCAAGTTTCTATGACCTTCTGATCCAAAGATATGATCTCACATATCGAACATCGTACACCCGATTGCTTAGAAACGTCACCGAGTCAAACGAGCCAACCCTCATGTTTCTATGACACTTCTATCCAGAGATATCTTTCAATGGAAGTCTATGGATTTTGTTGCTAAGGTGCTCTAAATGGTTGCTAGGGCGTGGCTTGATAGCTTCACAGTGATCCTGAGAGACTGATTGGTCGTCTGAGTAAAATGAGCCCGCCCCCTTGTCTCTATGACACTGTGATCCAGAGTTATGTTCAATACAAATGCGGTTTCTATGGTGTAGGACAGCCCATTTCATGGGCTGTCCTACACCATAGTAAGTCAATTGGCCAACTTTGGGCCGGTCCTGCCCCCCAGGGGTGCAACTTTTACCCCATTGTGTGGTATGTTGTTGCAGAGCCTACCAGCCTCTTCAAATGTGATCCAGAGTTATGTTCAATAGAATATCGCTTACTATGGTGTAGGACAGCCCATTTCATGGGCTGTCCTACACCATAGTACTTCATTGGGGCAACTTTGGGCCCCTCCTGCCCCCCAGGGGTGCAACTTTTACCCCATTGTGTGGTATGTTCTTACAGAGCCTGCCAGTCTCTTTAAATGTGCCAAATTACACATTTCTGCGACATCCTTACTCTGAGCTATGAGTCTGTGATTTTTGGTTGCTAAGGTGCTCGACAATGGTTGCTAGGGAGGGGCTAGGAAGTGTTGATGTGATTCATGATTGGCTGTTTGCTGCCCCGAGTCAAACGAGACCACCCTCATGTTTCTATGACTCTTCTATCCAGAGATATCCATTTGATCTCTTTCAATGGAAGTCTATGGAACTTGTTGCTAAGGTGCTCTAAATGGTTGCTAGGGGCGTGGCCTGATAGCTTCACAACGATCCTGAGAGACTGATTGGTCGTCTGAGTAAAATGAGCCCGCCCCCTTGTCTCTATGACACTGTGATCCAGAGTTATGTTCAATACAAAATCGCTTACTATGGTGTAGGACGGCCCATTTCATGGGCCGTCCTACACCATGTTAAGTCAATGGGAAACTTTGGGGCGCTCCTGCCCCCCAGGGGTGCAACTTTTACCCCATTGTGAGGTATATTCTTACAGAGCCTGCCAACCTCTCCAAATGTAGTAAATTTCACATTTCTACGAAATCCTCGCTCTGAGCTATGAGGCGTCAAAGTTAGACGCAATGTTAAGTCTATGGGACTTTTTGGGCCGCTTTTTCGCCCCTGGGGCGAACACCGCACCCCCGATCGCTTATAAAAGTCATAGCACACGATTCCCGAATAGGCCGCACGTTTTGACACCTCATTCAGGGGTGTGTGACAAACGGTCCAGGAGGAGTAGCGCGCCAAACTTTTGTGTGGAAGAATAAAAATAAAAAGAATAACTAGAATGTACATTTCCAGAAGAAAATGTGAATGGTGCTTGCAGTGGCAAAACTCGACACTCGGTTGCAAGAGTGTGGTACATGATTGCATACGAGCCAACAACCATGTCTGTACGATGTTCTGCTGCTGAGATATGGCTTATTCATGTTGTTCGGGTGGTTGCTAGGGTGTTCTGGGTGGTTGCTAGGGTGTTCTGGGTGGTTGCTAGGCAGTTGCTAGGGTGGTTGCTATGTGGTTGCTAGGGTGTTGCTAGGCGGTTGCTAGGGTGTTCTGGGTGGTTGCTAGGCAGTTGCTAGGGTGTTATGGGTGGTTGCTAGGCGGTTGCTAGGGAGTTCTGGGTGGTTGCTAGGTGGTTGCTAGGGTGTTCTGGGTGGTTGCTAGGCAGTTGCTTGGGTGTTCTGGGTGGTTGCTAGGCGGTTGCTAGGGTATACTGGGTGGTTGCTAGGCAGTTGCTAGGGTGTTCTGGGTGGTTGCTAGGGCGTTGCTAGGCAGTTGCTAGGGTATTCTGGGTAGTTGCTATGGTGTTACTAGGTGGTTGGTAGTTGTCACAGATGGTTACTATGGAGTTTGTAGCATTTTCTTGGCATGATTTAGCACTTAGCTAATCAAAATTAGCATGTAGCTATTCACTGCTAGCATGTGTAGCATGTAGCAAGTCCTGTTTGCTAGCATGAGTCAAAAGAGCCAACCCCCATCTCCATACGATGTTCTGATGCAGAGATATACGCCTTGCAAAACGGTTGCTAGGGTAATCTGTTTGGTTGCTAGGGAGTGTCTTGGCATTTGCCAATCATGAAGCTCCAAAGTCAGTGTGAATGTATAAACCAACCCCCATCTCTATACGATGTTTTGATGCAGATATATAGGTCTTGCAAAATGGTTGCTAGGGTACTCTCTTTTGTTGCTAGGGAGTGGCTTGGCAGCTGCCAATCATGAAACTCCAAAGGCTGCTTGTCAGTATGAATGATATAAACCAACTCCCACGTCTCTGTGACATTCAGAATGGAAGATATCCCTCTTTGGATTTTGGTTGCTAAGGTGCTCGACAATGGTTGCTAGGGAGGGGCTAGGATGTGTTGAGGTGATTGGCTGTTTGCTGCCCCGAGTCAAACGAGCCCACCCTCATGTTTCTATGACACTTATATCCTGAGATATCCCTTTGATGTCTTTCAATGGAAGTCTATGGAGCTTGTTGCTAAGGAGCTCTAAATGGTTGCTAGAGCGTCGCTTGAAAGCTTCACAATGATCCTGAGAGACTGATTGGTCGTCTGAGTAAAATGAGCCCGCCCCCTTGTCTCTATGACACTGTGATCCAGAGTTATGTTCAATACAAAATCGCTTACTCTCTCTCTCTCTCCATTTCATGGGCCGTCCTACACCATGTTAAGTCAATAGGAAAAGTTTGGGCCGCTCCTGCCCCCCAGGGGTGCAACTTTTACCCCATTGTGAGGTATGTTCTTACAGAGCCTGCCAGCCTCTCCAAATGTGGTAAATTTCACATTTCTACGAAATCCTCGCTCTGAGCTATGACTCGTCAAAGTTTGACGTAATGTTAAGTCTATGGGATTTTTCGTCGACTTTTTCGCCCCTGGGGCGACCACCGCACCCCCGATCGCTTATAAAAGTCATAGCACACCATTCCCGAATAGGCCGCACGTTTTGAAACCTCATTCATGGGTCTGTGACAAAAACTGCGGGAGGAGTAGCGCGTCAAAAAAGCGGCGGAATAAAAAGAAGTAAAATAATAAGTATGAGCAATAACACTAATGTTGCTTTGCCATAGGCAAGCACCATTAATAACTAGAACGTACATTTCCAGAAGAAAATGTGAATGGTGCTTGCAGTGGCAAAAAACACGACCCGGTTGCTAGGGTGTTCTTGGAGTTTGCTATGAAGATGCTAAGGTGTTCTGGGTGGTTGCTAGGGTGTTCTGGGTGGTTGCTAGGGTGTTGCTAGGCGGTTGCTAGGGTGTTCTGGGTGGTTGCTAGGCGGTTGCTAGGGTGTTCTGGGTGGTTGCTAGGCGGTTGCTAGGCGGTTGCTAGGGTGTTCTGGGTGGTTGCTAGGCGGTTGCTAGGGTGTTCTGGGTGGTTGCTAGGCGGTTGCTAGGGTGTTCTGGGTGGTTGCTAGGCAGTTGCTAGGGTGTTCTGGGTGGTTGCTAGGCGGTTGCTAGGGTGTTCTGGGTGGTTGCTAGGCAGTTGCTAGGGTGTTCTGGGTGGTTGCTAGGGTGTTGCTAGGCAGTTGCTAGGGTGTTCTGGGTGGTTGCTAGGCAGTTGCTAGGGTGTTCTGGGTGGTTGCTAGGCGGTTGCTAGGGTATTCTGGGTGGTTGCTAGGGCGTTGCTAGGCAGTTGCTAGGGTATTCTGGGTCGTTGCTATGGTGTTACTAGGTGTTTGGTAGTTGTCACAGACGGTTACTATGGAGTTTGTAGCATTTTCTTGGCATGATTTAGCACTTAGCTAATCAATATTAGCATGTAGCTATTCACTGCTAGCATGTGTAGCATGTAGCAAGTCCTGTTTGCTAGCATGAGTCAAAAGAGCCAACCCCCATCTCTATACGATGTTCTGATGCAGAGATATACGCCTTGCAAAACAGTTGCTAGGGTAATCTATTTGGTTGCTAGGGACAGGCTTGGCAGCTGCCAATCATGAAGCTCCAAAGTCAGTGTTAATGTATAAACCAACCCCCATCTCTATACGATGTTTTGATGCAGAGATATAGGTCTTGCAAAATGGTTGCTAGGGTACTCTCTTTTGTTGCTAGGGAGTGGCTTGGCAGCTGCCAATCATGAAACTCCAAAGGCTGCTTGTCAGTATGAATGATATAAACCAACTCCCACGTCTCTGTGACATTCAGAATGGAAGATATCCCTCTTTGGATTTTGGTTGCTAAGGTGCTCGAGAATGGTTGCTAGGGAGGGGCTAGGATGTGTTGAGGTGATTGGGGATTGGCTGTTTGCTGCCCCGAGTCAAACGAGCCCACCCTCATGTTTCTATGACACTTCTATCCTGAGATATCCCTTTGATGTCTTTCAATGGAAGTCTATGGAGCTTGTTGCTAAGGAGTTCTAAATTGTTGCTAGGGCGTGGCTTGAAAGCTTCACAATGATCCTGAGAGACTGATTGGTCGTCTGAGTAAAATGAGCCCGCCCCCTTGTCTCTATGACACTGTGATCCAGAGTTATGTTCAATACAAATGCGGTTTCTAGTACGTGAATGGGGCAACTTTGGGCCGGTCCTGCCCCCCAGGGGTGCAACTTTTACCCCATTGTGTGGTATGTTGTTACAGAGCCTAACAGCCTCTTCAAATGTGATCCAGAGTTATGTTCAATACAAATGCGGTTTCTATGGTGTAGGACAGCCCATTTCATGGGCTGTCCTACACCATAGTACTTTATTGGGGCAACTTTGGGCCCCTCCTGCCCCCCAGGGGTGTAACTTTTACCCCATTGTGTGGTATGTTCTTACAGAGCCTACCAGCCTCTTCAAATGTGATCCAGAGTTATGTTCAGTAGAATATCGCTTACATTTCATGGGCTGTCCTACACCATAGTACTTTATTGGGGCAACTTTGGGCCCCTCCTGCCCCCCTGGGGTGCAACTTTTACCCCATTGTGTGGTATGTTCTTACAGAGCCTGCCAGTCTCTTTAAATGTGCCAAATTACACGTTTCTGCGACATCCTTGCTCTGAGCTATGAGTCTGTGAATTTTGGTTGCTAAGGTGCTCGACAATGGTTGCTAGGGAGGGGCTAGGAAGTGTTGATGTGATTCATGATTGGCTGTTTGCTGCCCCGAGTCAAACGAGCCCACCCTCATGTTTCTATGACTCTTCTATCCAGAGATATCCATTTGATCTCTTTCAATGGAAGTCTATGGAACTTGTTGCTAAGGTGCTCTAAATGGTTGCTAGGGGCGTGGCCTGATAGCTTCACAATGATCCTGAGAGACTGATTGGTCGTCTGAGTAAAATGAGCCCGCCCCCTTGTCTCTATGACACTGTGATCCAGAGTTATGTTCAATACAAAATCGCTTACTCTCTCTCTCTCTCCATTTCATGGGCCGTCCTACACCATGTTAAGTCAATAGGAAAAGTTTGGGCCGCTCCTGCCCCCCAGGGGTGCAACTTTTACCCCATTGTGAGGTATGTTCTTACAGAGCCTGCCAGCCTCTCCAAATGTGGTAAATTTCACATTTCTACGAAATCCCAACTCTGAGCTATGACTCGTCAAAGTTTGACGTAATGTTAAGTCTATGCGTTTTTTCGTCTACTTTTTCGCCCCTGGGGCGACCACCGCACCCCCGATCGCTTATAAAAGTCATAGCACACCATTCCCGAATAGGCCGCACGTTTTGACACCTCATTCAGGGGTCTGTGACAAAAGCTGCGGGAGGAGTAGCGCGTCAAAAAAGCGGCGGAATAAGAATAATAACTAGAACGTACATTTCCAGAAGAAAATGTGAATGGTGCTTGCAGTGGCAAAAAACACGACCCGGTTGCTAGGGTGAGATACATGATTGCGTACGAGCCAACAACCATGTCTGTACGATGTTCTGCTGCTGAGATATGGCTTATTCATGTTGTCCGGGTGGTTGCTAGGGTGTTCTGGATGGTTGCTAGGCAGTTTGCTAGGGTGTTCTGGATGGTTGCTAGGCAGTTGCTAGGGTGTTATGGGCGGTTGCTGGGCAGTTGCTAGGGTGTTCTGGGTGGTTGTTAGGCGGTTGCTAGGGAGTTCTGGGTGGTTGCTAGGTGGTTGCTAGGGTGTTCTGGGTGGTTGCTAGGTGGTTGCTAGGGTGTTCTGGGTGGTTGCTAGGCGGTTGCTAGGTGGTTGCTAGGCGGTTGCTAGGCGGTTGCTAGGGTGTTCTGGGTAGTTGCTATGGTGTTACTAGGTGGTTGGTAGTTGTCACAGATGGTTACTATGGTGTTTGTAGCATTTTCTTGGCATGATTTAGCACTTAGCTAATCAAAATTAGCATGTAGCTATTCACTGCTAGCATGTGTAGCATGTAGCAAGTCCTGTTTGCTAGCATGAGTCAAAAGAGCCAACCCCCATCTCTATACGATGTTCTGATGCAGAGATATACGCCTTGCAAAACGGTTGCTAGGGTAATCTGTTTGGTTGCTAGGGAGTGGCTTGGCAGCTGCCTATCATGAAGCTCCGAAGTCAGTGTGAATGTATAAACCAACCCCCATCTCTATACGATGTTTTGATGCAGAGATATAGGTCTTGCAAAATGGTTGCTAGGGTACTCTGTTTTGTTGCTAGGGAGTGGCTTGGCAGCTGCCAATCATGAAACTCCAAAGGCTGCTTGTCAGTATGAATGATATAAACCAACTCCCATGCCTCTGTGACATTCAGAATGGAAGATATCCCTGTCTGGATTTTGGTTGCTAAGGTACTCGACAATGGTTGCTAGGGAGGGGCTAGGAATTGTTGAGGTGATTCGGGATTTGCTGTTTTCTGCCCCGAGTCAAACAAGCCAACCCTCATGTTTCTATGACACTTCTATCCAGAGATATCCATTTGATGTCTTTCAATGGAAGTCTATGGATCTTGTTGCTAAGGTGCTCTAAATGGTTGCTAGGGCGTGGCTTGATAGCTTCACAATGATCCTGAGAGACTGATTGGTCATCTGAGTAAAATGAGCCCGCCCCCATGTCTCTATGACACTGTGATCCAGAGTTATGTTCAATACAAATGCGGTTTCTATGGTGTAGGACAGCCCATTTCATGGGCTGTCCTACACCATAGTACGTGAATGGGGCAACTTTGGGCCGGTCCTGCCCCCCAGGGGTGCAACTTTTACCCCATTGTGTGGTATGTTGTTACAGAGCCTACCAGACTCTTCAAATGTGATCCAGAGTTATGTTCAATAGAATATCGCTTACTATGGTGTAGGACAGCCCATGAAATGGGCTGTCCTACACCATAGTACTTCATTGGGGCAACTTTGGGCCCCTCCTGCCCCCCAGGGGTGCAACTTTTACCCCATTGTGTGGTATGTTCTTACAGAGCCTATCAGCCTCTTCAAATGTGGTAAATTACACGTTTCTGTGAAATCCTCGCTCTGAGCTATGATTCTGTGAATTTTGGTTGCTAAGCTGCTCGACAATGGTTGCTAGGGAGGGGCTAGGAAGTGTTGATGTGATTCATGATTGGCTGTTTGCTGCCCCGAGTCAAACGAGCCCACCCTCATGTTTCTATGACACTTATATCCAGAGATATCCCTTTGATGTCTTTCAATGGAAGTCTATGGAGCTTGTTGCTAAGGAGCTCTAAATGGTTGCTAGGGCGTGGTCTGATAGCTTCACAATGATCCTGAGAGACTGATTGGTCATCTGAGTAAAATGAGCCCGCCCCCATGTCTCTATGACACTGTGATCCAGAGTTATGTTCAATACAAATGCGGTTTCTATGGTGTAGGACAGCCCATTTCATGGGCTGTCCTACACCATAGTACGTGAATGGGGCAACTTTGGGCCGGTCCTGCCCCCCAGGGGTGCAACTTTTACCCCATTGTGTGGTATGTTGTTACAGAGCCTACCAGACTCTTCAAATGTGATCCAGAGTTATGTTCAATAGAATATCGCTTACTATGGTGTAGGACAGCCCATGAAATGGGCTGTCCTACACCATAGTACTTCATTGGGGCAACTTTGGGCCCCTCCTGCCCCCCAGGGGTGCAACTTTTACCCCATTGTGTGGTATGTTCTTACAGAGCCTATCAGCCTCTTCAAATGTGGTAAATTACACGTTTCTGTGAAATCCTCGCTCTGAGCTATGATTCTGTGAATTTTGGTTGCTAAGCTGCTCGACAATGGTTGCTAGGGAGGGGCTAGGAAGTGTTGATGTGATTCATGATTGGCTGTTTGCTGCCCCGAGTCAAACGAGCCCACCCTCATGTTTCTATGACACTTATATCCAGAGATATCCCTTTGATGTCTTTCAATGGAAGTCTATGGAGCTTGTTGCTAAGGAGCTCTAAATGGTTGCTAGGGCGTGGTCTGATAGCTTCACAATGATCATGAGAGACTGATTGGTTGTCTGAGTAAAATGAGCCCGCCCCCTTGTCTCTATGACACTGTGATCCAGAGTTATGTTGAATACAAAATCGCTTACTCTCTCTCTCTCTCCATTTCATGGGACGTCCTACACCATGTTAAGTCAATAGGAAAAGTTTGGACCGCTCCAGCCCCCCAGGGGTGCAACTTTTACCCCATTGTGAGGTATGTTCTTACAGAGCCTGCCAACCTCTCCAAATGTGGTAAATTTCACATTTCTACGAAATCCTCGCTCTGAGCTATGACTCGTCAAAGTTTGACGTAATGTTAAGTCTATGGGATTTTTCGTCGACTTTTTCGCCCCTGGGGCGAACACCGCACCCCCGATCGCTTACAAAAGTCATAGCACACCATTCCCGAATAGGCCGCACGATTTGACACCTCATTCATGGGTCTGTGACAAAAGCTGCGGGAGGAGTAGCGCGCCAAAAAAGCGGCGGAATAAAAAGAAGAATAATAACTAGAACGTACATTTCCAGAAGAAAATGTGAATGGTGCTTGCAGTGGCAAAAAACACGACCCGGTTGCTAGGGTGTTCTTGGAGTTTGCTATGAAGATGCTAAGGTGTTCTGGGTGGTTGCTAGGGTGTATTGGGTGGTTGCTAGGCGGTTGCTAGGGTGTTCTGGGTGGTTGCTAGGTGGTTGCTAGGCGGTTGCTAGGTGGTTGCTAGGCGGTTGCTAGGGTGTTCTGGGTGGTTGCTAGGCGGTTGCTAGGGTGTTCTGGGTGGTTGCTAGGGTGTTCTGGGTGGTTGCTAGGCAGTTGCTAGGGTATTCTGGGTGGTTGCTAGGCGGTTGCTAGGGTGTTCTGGGTGGTTGCTAGGCGGTTGCTAGGCGGTTGCTAGGGTGTTCTGGATGGTTGCTAGGCGGTTGCTAGGTGGTTGCTAGGGTGTTCTGGGTGGTTGCTATGCAGTTGCTAGGGTATTCTGGGTAGTTGCTATGGTGTTACTAGGTGGTTTGTAGTTGTCACAGATGGTTACTATGGTGTTTGTAGCATTTTATTGGCATGATTTAGCACTTAGCTAATCAATATTAGCATGTAGCTATTCACTGCTAGCATGTGTAGCATGTAGCAAGTCCTGTTTGCTAGCATGAGTCAAAAGAGCCAACCCCCATCTCTATACGATGTTCTGATGCAGAGATATACGCCATTCAAAACGGTTGCTAGGGTAATCTGTTTGGTTGCTAGGGAGTGTCTTGGCATTTGCCAATATTGAAGCTCCAAAGTCATTGTGAATGTATAAACCAACTCCCATCTCTATACGATGTTTTGATGCAGAGATATAGGTCTTGCAAAATGGTTGCTAGGGTACTCTCTTTTGTTGCTAGGGAGTGGCTTGACAGCTGCCAATCATGAAACTCCAAAGGCTGCTTGTCAGTATGAATGATATAAACCAACTCCCACGTCTCTGTGACATTCAGAATGGAAGATATCCCTCTTTGGATTTTGGTTGCTAAGGTGCTCGACAATGGTTTCTAGGGAGGGGCTAGGATGTGTTGAGGTGATTGGGGATTGGCTGTTTGCTGCCCCGAGTCAAACGAGCCCACCCTCATGTTTCTATGACACTTATATCCTGAGATATCCCTTTGATGTCTTTCAATGGAAGTCTATGGAGCTTGTTGCTAAGGAGCTCTAAATGGTTGCTAGGGCGTGGCTTGAAAGCTTCACAATGATCCTGAGAGACTGATTGGTCGTCTGAGTAAAATGAGCCCGCCCCCTTGTCTCTATGACACTGTGATCCAGAGTTATGTTCAATACAAATGCGGTTTCTATGGTGTAGGACAGCCCATTTCATGGGCTGTCCTACACCATAGTAAGTCAATGGGCCAACTTTGGGCCGGTCCTGCCCCCCAGGGGTGCAACTTTTACCCCATTGTGTGGTATGTTGTTACAGAGCCTACCAGCCTCTTCAAATGTGATCCAGAGTTATGTTCAATAGAATATCGCTTACTATGGTGTAGGACAGCCCATTTCATGGGCTGTCCTACACCATAGTACTTCATTGGGGCAACTTTGGGCCCCTCCTGCCCCCCAGGGGTGCAACTTTTACCCCTTTGTGTGGTATGTTGTTACAGAGCCTACCAGCCTCTTCAAATGTGATCCAGAGTTATGTTCAATAGAATATCGCTTACTATGGTGTAGGACAGCCCATTTCATGGGCTGTGCTACACCATAGTACTTCATTGGGGCAACTTTGGGCCCCTCCTGCCCCCCAGGGGTGCAACTTTTACCCCATTGTGTGGTATGTTCTTACAGAGCCTGCCAGTCTCTTTAAATGTGCCAAATTACACGTTTCTGCGACATCCTTGCTCTGAGCTATGAGTCTGTGAATTTTGGTTGCTAAGGTGCTCGACAATGGTTGCTAGGGAGGGGCTAGGAAGTGTTGATGTGATTCATGATTGGCTGTTTGCTGCCCCGAGTCAAACGAGACCACCCTCATGTTTCTATGACTCTTCTATCCAGAGATATCCATTTGATCTCTTTCAATTGAAGTCTATGGAACTTGTTGCTAAGGTGCTCTAAATGGTTGCTAGGGGCGTGGCCTGATAGCTTCACAACGATCCTGAGAGACTGATTGGTCGTCTGAGTAAAATGAGCCCGCCCCCTTGTCTCTATGACACTGTGATCCAGAGTTATGTTCAATACAAAATCGCTTACTATGGTGTAGGACGGCCCATTTCATGGGCCGTCCTATGCCATAGACAATGAATGGGAAAACTTTGGGCCGCTCCTGCCCCCTAGGGGTGCAACTTTTACCCCATTGTGAGGTATATTCTTAAAGAGCCTGCCAGCCTCTTCAAATGTCGTAAATTTCACATTTCTACGAAATCCTCGCTCTGAGCTATGAGGCGTTTTACGTTTTTTTCAATGTAAGTCTATGCGTTTTTTTCCGCTGCTATTTCGCCCGGTGGGCGAACATCGTACGCCCGATCGCTTATAAAAGTCATAGCACACCATTCCCAAATAGGACGCACGTTTTGACACCTCATTCATGGGTCTGTGACAAAAACTGCGGGAGGAGTAGCGAGACGAAAAAAAAGTGGAAGAAGAAGAAGAAGAAGAACTAGAACGTACATTTCCAGAAGAAAATGTGAATGGTGCTTGCAGTGGCAAAACGCGACACTCGGTTGCTAGAGTGTGGTACATGATTTCATACGAGCCAACAACCATGTCTGTACGATGTTCTGCTGCTGAGATATGGCTTATTCATGTTGTTCGGGTGGTTGCTAGGCAGTTGCTAGGGTGTTCTGGGTGGTTGCTAGGTGGTTGTTAGGGTTTTCTGGGTGGTTGCTAGGCGGTTGCTAGGGTGTTCTGGGTGGTTGCTTGGCGGTTGCTAGGGTGTTCTGGGTGGTTGCTAGGGCGTTGCTAGGGTGTTCTGGGTGGTTGCTAGGCAGTTGCTAGGCGGTTGCTAGGTGGTTGCTAGGGTGTTCTGGGCGGTTGCTAGGCGGTTACTAGGGTGTTCTGGGTGGTTGCTAGGCGGTTGCTAGGGTGTTCTGGGTCGTTGCTAGGCGGTTGCTAGGCGGTTGCTAGGGTGTTCTGGGTGGTTGCTAGGCGGTTGCTAGGGTGTTCTGGGTGGTTGCTAGGCGGTTGCTAGGGTGTTCTGGGTGGTTGCTAGGCGGTTGCTAGGCAGTTGCTAGGGTGTTCTGGGTGGTTACTAGGGCGTTGCTAGGCAGTTGCTAGGGTATTCTGGGTAGTTGCTATGGTGTTACTAGGTGGTTGGTAGTTGTCACAGATGGTTACTATGGTGTTTGTAGCATTTTAGTGGCATGATTTAGCACTTAGCTAATCAAAATTAGCATGTAGCTATTCACTGCTAGCATGTGTAGCATGTAGCAAGTCCTGTTTGCTAGCATGAGTAAAAAGAGCCAACCCCCATCTCTATACGATGTTCTGATGCAGAGATATACGCCTTGCAAAACGGTTGCTAGGGTAATCTGTTTGGTTGCTAGGGAGTGTCTTGGCATTTGCCAATCATGAAGCTCCAAAGTCAGTGTGAATGTATAAACCAACCCCCATCTCTATACGATGTTTTGATGCAGAGATATAGGTCTTGCAAAATGGTTGCTAGGGTACTCTCTTTTGTTGCTAGGGAGTGGCTTTGCAGCTGCCAATCATGAAACTCCAAAGGCTGCTTGTCAGTATGAATGATATAAACCAACTCCCACATCTCTGTGACATTCAGAATGGAAGATATCCCTCTTTGGATTTTGGTTGCTAAGGTGCTCGACAATGGTTGCTAGGGAGGGGCTAGGATGTGTTGAGGTGATTGGGGATTGGCTGTTTGCTGCCCTGAGTCAAACGAGCCCACCCTCATGTTTCTATGACACTTATATCCTGAGATATCCCTTTGATGTCTTTCAATGGAAGTCTATGGAGCTTGTTGCTAAGGAGCTCTAAATGGTTGCTAGGGCGTGGCTTGAAAGCTTCACAATGATCCTGAGAGACTGATTGGTCGTCTGAGTAAAATGAGCCCGCCCCCTTGTCTCTATGACACTGTGATCCAGAGTTATGTTCAATACAAATGCGGTTTCTATGGTGTAGGACAGCCCATTTCATGGGCTGTCCTACACCATAGTACGTGAATGGGGCAACTTTGAGCCCCTCCTGCCCCCCAGGGGTGCAACTTTTACCCCATTGTGTGGTATGTTGTTACAGAGCCTAACAGCCTCTTCAAATGTGATCCAGAGTTATGTTCAATAGAATATCGCTTACTATGGTGTAGGACAGCCCATTTCATGGGCTGTCCTACACCATAGTACTTTATTTGGGCAACTTTGGGCCCCTCCTGCCCCCCAGGGGTGCAACTTTTACCCCATTGTGTGGTATGTTGTTACAGAGCCTACCAGCCTCTTCAAATGTGATCCAGAGTTATGTTCAATAGAATATCGCTTACTATGGTGTAGGACAGCCCATTTCATGGGCTGTCCTACACCATAGTACTTCATTGGGGCAACTTTGGGCCCCTCCTGCCCCCCAGGGGTGCAACTTTTACCCCATTGTGTGGTATGTTCTTACAGAGCCTGCCAGTCTCTTTAAATGTGCCAAATTACACGTTTCTGCGACATCCTTGCTCTGAGCTATGAGTCTGTGAATTTTGGTTGCTAAGGTGCTCGACAATGGTTGCTAGGGAGGGGCTAGGAAGTGTTGATGTGATTCACGATTGGCTGTTTGCTGCCCCGAGTCAAACGAGCCCACCCTCATGTTTCTATGACTCTTCTATCCAGAGATATCCATTTGATCTCTTTCAATGGAAGTCTATGGAACTTGTTGCTAAGGTGCTCTAAATGGTTGCTAGGGGCGTGGCCTGATAGCTTCACAATGATCCTGAGAGACTGATTGGTCGTTTGAGTAAAATGAGCCCGCCCCCTTGTCTCTATGACACTGTGATCCAGAGTTATGTTCAATACAAAATCGCTTACTATGGTGTAGGACGGCCCATTTCATGGGCCGTCCTATGCCATAGACAATGAATGGGAAAACTTTGGGGCGCTCCTGCCCCCCAGGGGTGCAACTTTTACCCCTTTGTGAGGTATATTCTTAAAGAGCCTGCCAGCCTCTACAAATGTCGTAAATTTCACATTTCTACGAAATCCTCGCTCTGAGCTATGGGGCGTTACGTGCTTTTCGCAATGTAAGTCTATGCGGTTTTTTTCGCTGCTATTTCGCCCGGTGGGCGAACATCGTACGCCCGATCGCTTATAAAAGTCATAGCACACCATTCCCAAATAGGACGCACGTTTTGACACCTCATTCATGGGTCTGTGACAAAAACTGCGGGAGGAGTAGCGAGACGAAAAAAAAGTGGAAGAAGAAGAAGAATAAGAATAATAAGTATGAGCAATAACAATACTGTTGCCTTGCTAAAGCAAGCACCAGTAACTAGAACGTACATTTCCAGAAGAAAATGTGAATGGTGCTTGCAGTGGCAAAAAACACGACCCGGTTGCTAGGGTGAGATACATGATTGCGTACGAGCCAACAACCATGTCTGTACGATGTTCTGCTGCTGAGATATGGCTTATTCATGTTGTCCGGGTGGTTGCTAGGGTGTTCTGGATGGTTGCTAGGCAGTTTGCTAGGGTGTTCTGGATGGTTGCTAGGCAGTTGCTAGGGTGTTATGGGCGGTTGCTGGGCAGTTGCTAGGGTGTTCTGGGTGGTTGTTAGGCGGTTGCTAGGGAGTTCTGGGTGGTTGCTAGGTGGTTGCTAGGGTGTTCTGGGTGGTTGCTAGGTGGTTGCTAGGGTGTTCTGGGTGGTTGCTAGGCGGTTGCTAGGTGGTTGCTAGGCGGTTGCTAGGCGGTTGCTAGGGTGTTCTGGGTAGTTGCTATGGTGTTACTAGGTGGTTGGTAGTTGTCACAGATGGTTACTATGGTGTTTGTAGCATTTTCTTGGCATGATTTAGCACTTAGCTAATCAAAATTAGCATGTAGCTATTCACTGCTAGCATGTGTAGCATGTAGCAAGTCCTGTTTGCTAGCATGAGTCAAAAGAGCCAACCCCCATCTCTATACGATGTTCTGATGCAGAGATATACGCCTTGCAAAACGGTTGCTAGGGTAATCTGTTTGGTTGCTAGGGAGTGGCTTGGCAGCTGCCTATCATGAAGCTCCGAAGTCAGTGTGAATGTATAAACCAACCCCCATCTCTATACGATGTTTTGATGCAGAGATATAGGTCTTGCAAAATGGTTGCTAGGGTACTCTGTTTTGTTGCTAGGGAGTGGCTTGGCAGCTGCCAATCATGAAACTCCAAAGGCTGCTTGTCAGTATGAATGATATAAACCAACTCCCATGCCTCTGTGACATTCAGAATGGAAGATATCCCTGTCTGGATTTTGGTTGCTAAGGTACTCGACAATGGTTGCTAGGGAGGGGCTAGGAATTGTTGAGGTGATTCGGGATTTGCTGTTTTCTGCCCCGAGTCAAACAAGCCAACCCTCATGTTTCTATGACACTTCTATCCAGAGATATCCATTTGATGTCTTTCAATGGAAGTCTATGGATCTTGTTGCTAAGGTGCTCTAAATGGTTGCTAGGGCGTGGCTTGATAGCTTCACAATGATCCTGAGAGACTGATTGGTCATCTGAGTAAAATGAGCCCGCCCCCATGTCTCTATGACACTGTGATCCAGAGTTATGTTCAATACAAATGCGGTTTCTATGGTGTAGGACAGCCCATTTCATGGGCTGTCCTACACCATAGTACGTGAATGGGGCAACTTTGGGCCGGTCCTGCCCCCCAGGGGTGCAACTTTTACCCCATTGTGTGGTATGTTGTTACAGAGCCTACCAGACTCTTCAAATGTGATCCAGAGTTATGTTCAATAGAATATCGCTTACTATGGTGTAGGACAGCCCATGAAATGGGCTGTCCTACACCATAGTACTTCATTGGGGCAACTTTGGGCCCCTCCTGCCCCCCAGGGGTGCAACTTTTACCCCATTGTGTGGTATGTTCTTACAGAGCCTATCAGCCTCTTCAAATGTGGTAAATTACACGTTTCTGTGAAATCCTCGCTCTGAGCTATGATTCTGTGAATTTTGGTTGCTAAGCTGCTCGACAATGGTTGCTAGGGAGGGGCTAGGAAGTGTTGATGTGATTCATGATTGGCTGTTTGCTGCCCCGAGTCAAACGAGCCCACCCTCATGTTTCTATGACACTTATATCCAGAGATATCCCTTTGATGTCTTTCAATGGAAGTCTATGGAGCTTGTTGCTAAGGAGCTCTAAATGGTTGCTAGGGCGTGGTCTGATAGCTTCACAATGATCCTGAGAGACTGATTGGTCATCTGAGTAAAATGAGCCCGCCCCCATGTCTCTATGACACTGTGATCCAGAGTTATGTTCAATACAAATGCGGTTTCTATGGTGTAGGACAGCCCATTTCATGGGCTGTCCTACACCATAGTACGTGAATGGGGCAACTTTGGGCCGGTCCTGCCCCCCAGGGGTGCAACTTTTACCCCATTGTGTGGTATGTTGTTACAGAGCCTACCAGACTCTTCAAATGTGATCCAGAGTTATGTTCAATAGAATATCGCTTACTATGGTGTAGGACAGCCCATGAAATGGGCTGTCCTACACCATAGTACTTCATTGGGGCAACTTTGGGCCCCTCCTGCCCCCCAGGGGTGCAACTTTTACCCCATTGTGTGGTATGTTCTTACAGAGCCTATCAGCCTCTTCAAATGTGGTAAATTACACGTTTCTGTGAAATCCTCGCTCTGAGCTATGATTCTGTGAATTTTGGTTGCTAAGCTGCTCGACAATGGTTGCTAGGGAGGGGCTAGGAAGTGTTGATGTGATTCATGATTGGCTGTTTGCTGCCCCGAGTCAAACGAGCCCACCCTCATGTTTCTATGACACTTATATCCAGAGATATCCCTTTGATGTCTTTCAATGGAAGTCTATGGAGCTTGTTGCTAAGGAGCTCTAAATGGTTGCTAGGGCGTGGTCTGATAGCTTCACAATGATCATGAGAGACTGATTGGTTGTCTGAGTAAAATGAGCCCGCCCCCTTGTCTCTATGACACTGTGATCCAGAGTTATGTTGAATACAAAATCGCTTACTCTCTCTCTCTCTCCATTTCATGGGACGTCCTACACCATGTTAAGTCAATAGGAAAAGTTTGGACCGCTCCAGCCCCCCAGGGGTGCAACTTTTACCCCATTGTGAGGTATGTTCTTACAGAGCCTGCCAACCTCTCCAAATGTGGTAAATTTCACATTTCTACGAAATCCTCGCTCTGAGCTATGACTCGTCAAAGTTTGACGTAATGTTAAGTCTATGGGATTTTTCGTCGACTTTTTCGCCCCTGGGGCGAACACCGCACCCCCGATCGCTTACAAAAGTCATAGCACACCATTCCCGAATAGGCCGCACGATTTGACACCTCATTCATGGGTCTGTGACAAAAGCTGCGGGAGGAGTAGCGCGCCAAAAAAGCGGCGGAATAAAAAGAAGAATAATAACTAGAACGTACATTTCCAGAAGAAAATGTGAATGGTGCTTGCAGTGGCAAAAAACACGACCCGGTTGCTAGGGTGAGATACATGATTGCGTACGAGCCAACAACCATGTCTGTACGATGTTCTGCTGCTGAGATATGGCTTATTCATGTTGTCCGGATGGTTGCTAGGGTGTTCTGGATGGTTGCTAGGCAGTTGCTAGGGTGTTCTGGATGGTTGCTAGGCAGTTGCTAGGGTGTTATGGGCGGTTTCTGGGCAGTTGCTAGGCGGTTGCTAGGGTGTTCTGGGTGGTTGCTAGGGGGTTCTGGGTGGTTGCTAGGGAGTTCTGGGTGGTTGCTAGGTGGTTGCTAGGGTGTTCTGGGTGGTTGCTAGGCGGTTGCTAGGTGGTTGCTAGGGTGTTCTGGGTGGTTGCTAGGCGGTTGCTAAGCGGTTGCTAGGGTGTTCTGGGTGGTTGCTAGGGTGTTGCTAGGCAGTTGCTAGGGTGTTCTGGGTGGTTGCTAGGGCATTGCTAGGCAGTTGCTAGGGTATTTTTGTGGTCGCTAGGGCGTTGCTAGGCAGTTGCTAGGGTATTCTGGGTAGTTGCTATGGTGTTACTAGGTGGTTGGTAGTTGTCACAGATGGTTACTATGGTGTTTGTAGCATTTTCTTGGCATGATTTAGCACTTAGCTAATCAAAATTAGCATGTAGCTATTCACTGCTAGCATGTGTAGCATGTAGCAAGTCCTGTTTGCTAGCATGAGTCAAAAGAGCCAACCCCCATCTCTATACGATGTTCTGATGCAGAGATATACGCCTTGCAAAACGGTTGCTAGGGTAATCTGTTTGGTTGCTAGGGAGTGGCTTGGCAGCTGCCAATCATGAAGCTCCAAAGTCAGTGTGAATGTATAAACCAACCCCCATCTCTATACGATGTTTTGATGCAGAGATATAGGTCTTGCAAAATGGTTGCTAGGGTACTCTGTTTTGTTGCTAGGGAGTGGCTTGGCAGCTGCCAATCATGAAACTCCAAAGGCTGCTTGTCAGTTTGAATGATATAAACCAACTCCCATGCCTCTGTGACATTCAGAATGGAAGATATCCCTGTCTGGATTTTGGTTGCTAAGGTACTCGACAATGGTTGCTAGGGAGGGGCTAGGAAGTGTTGAGGTGATTCGGGATTGGCTATTTTCTGCCCCGAGTCAAACGAGCCAACCCTCATGTTTCTATGACACTTCTATCCAGAGATATCCATTTGATGTCTTTCAATGGAAGTCTATGGATTTTGTTGCTAAGGTGCTCTAAATGGTTGCTAGGGCGTGGCTTGATAGCTTCACAGTGATCCTGAGAGACTGATTGGTCGTCTGAGTAAAATGAGCCCGCCCCCTTGTCTCTATGACACTGTGATCCAGAGTTATGTTCAATACAAATGCGGTTTCTATGGTGTAGGACAGCCCATGTCATGGGCTGTCCTACACCATAGTACGTGAATGGGGCAACTTTGGGCCGGTCCTGCCCCACAGGGGTGCAACTTTTACCCCATTGTGTGGTATGTTGTTACAGAGCCTACCAGCCTCTTCAAATGTGACCCAAAGTTATGTTCAATAGAATATCGCTTACTATGGTGTAGGACAGCCCATTTCATGGGCTGTCCTACACCATAGTACTTCATTGGGGCAACTTTGGGCCCCTCCTGCCCCCCAGGGGTGCAACTTTTACCCCATTGTGTGGTATGTTGTTACAGAGCCTACCAGCCTCTTCAAATGTGATCCAGAGTTATGTTCAATAGAATATCGCTTACTATGGTGTAGGACAGCCCATTTCATGGGCTGTCCTACACCATAGTACTTCATTGGGGCAACTTTGGGCCCCTCCTGCCCCCCAGGGGTGCAACTTTTACCCCATTGTGTGGTATGTTCTTACAGAGCCTACCAGCCTCTTCAAATGTGATCCAGAGTTATGTTCAATAGAATATCGCTTACTATGGTGTAGGACAGCCCATTTCATGGGCTGTCCTACACCATAGTACTTCATTGGGGCAACTTTGGGCCGGTCCTGCCCCCCAGGGGTGCAACTTTTACCCCATTGTGTGGTATGTTGTTACAGAGCCTACCAGCCTCTTCAAATGTGATCCAGTTATGTTCAATAGAATATCGCTTACTATGGTGTAGGACAGCCCATTTCATGGGCTGTCCTACACCATAGTACTTCATTGGGGCAACTTTGGGCCCCTCCTGCCCCCCAGGGGTGCAACTTTTACCCCATTGTGTGGTATGTTCTTACAGAGCCTGCCAGTCTCTTTAAATGTGCCAAATTACATGTTTCTGCGACATCCTTGCTCTGAGCTATGAGTCTGTGAATTTTGGTTGCTAAGGTGCTCGACAATGGTTGCTAGGGAGGGGCTAGGAAGTGTTGATGTGATTCATGATTGGCTGTTTGCTGCCCCGAGTCAAACGAGACCACCCTCATGTTTCTATGACTCTTCTATCCAGAGATATCCATTTGATCTCTTTCAATGGAAGTCTATGGAACTTGTTGCTAAGGTGCTCTAAATGGTTGCTAGGGGCGTGGCCTGATAGCTTCACAATGATCCGGAGAGACTGATTGGTCGTCTGAGTAAAATGAGCCCGCCCCCTTGTCTCTATGACACTGTGATCCAGAGTTATGTTCAATACAAAATCGCTTGCTCTCTCTCTCTCTCCATTTCATGGGACGTCCTACACCATGTTAAGTCAATAGGAAAAGTTTGGGCCGCTCCTGCCCCCCAGGGGTGCAACTTTTACCCCATTGTGAGGTATGTTCTTACAGAGCCTGCCAGCCTCTCCAAATGTGGTAAATTTCACATTTCTACGAAATCCCAACTCTGAGCTATGACTCGTCAAAGTTTGACGTAATGTTAAGTCTATGCGTTTTTTCGTCGACTTTTTCGCCCCTGGGGCGACCACCGCACCCCCGATCGCTTATAAAAGTCATAGCACACCATTCCCGAATAGGCCGCACGTTTTGACACCTCATTCAGGGGTCTGTGACAAAAGCTGCGGGAGGAGTAGCGCGTCAAAAAAGCGGCGGAATAAAAAGAATAACTAGAATGTACATTTCCAGAAGAAAATGTGAATGGTGCTTGCAGTGGCAAAACTCGACACTCGGTTGCTAGAGTGTGGTACATGATTGCATACGAGCCAACAACCATGTCTGTACGATGTTCTGCTGCTGAGATATGGCTTATTCATGTTGTTCGGGTGGTTGCTAGGGTGTTCTGGGTGGTTGCTAGGGTGTTCTGGGTGGTTGCTAGGCAGTTGCTAGGGTGTTCTGGGTGGTTGCTATGTGGTTGCTAGGGTGTTGCTAGGCGGTTGCTAGGGTGATCTGGGTGGTTGCTAGGCGGTTGCTAGGGTGTTATGGGTGGTTGCTAGGGTGTTATGGGTGGTTGATAGGCAGTTGCTAGGGAGTTCTGGGTGGTTGCTAGGCGGTTGCTAGGGTGTTCTGGGTGGTTGCTAGGCGGTTGCTTGGCGGTTGCTAGGGTGTTCTGGGCGGTTGCTAGGCGGTTGCTAGGCAGTTGCTAGGGTGTTCTGGGTGGTTGCTAGGCGGTTGCTAGGGAGTTATGGGTGGTTGCTAGGCGGTTGCTAGGCGGTTGCTAGGGTGTTGTGGGTGGTCGCTAGGCGGTTGCTAGGGTATTCTGGGTGGTTGCTAGGGTGTTGCTAGGCAGTTGCTAGGGTGTTCTGGGTGGTTGCTAGGCGTTGCTAGGCAGTTGCTAGGGTATTCTGGGTAGTTGCTATGGTGTTACTAGGTGGTTGGTAGTTGTCATAGATGGTTACTATGGTGTTTGTAGCATTTTCTTGGCATGATTTAGCACTTAGCTAATCAAAATTAGCATGTAGCTATTCACTGCTAGCATGTGTAGCATGTAGCAAGTCCTGTTTGCTAGCATGAGTCAAAAGAGCCAACCCCCATCTCTATACGATGTTCTGATGCAGAGATATACGCCTTGCAAAACGGTTGCTAGGGTAATCTGTTTGGTTGCTAGGGAGTGGCTTAGCAGCTGCCAATCATGAAGCTCCAAAGTCAGTGTGAATGTATAAACCAACCCCCATCTCTATACGATGTTTTGATGCAGAGATATAGGTCTTGCAAAATGGTTGCTAGGGTACTCTGTTTTGTTGCTAGGGAGTGGCTCCGCAGCTGCCAATCATGAAACTCCAAAGGCTACTTGTCAGTATGAATGATATAAACCAACTCCCATGCCTCTGTGACATTCAGAATGGAAGATATCCCTGTCTGGATTTTGGTTGCTAAGGTACTCGACAATGGTTGCTAGGGAGGGGCTAGGAAGTGTTGAGGTGATTCGGGATTGGCTGTTTGCTGCCCCGAGTCAAACGAGCCCACCCTCATGTTTCTATGACACTTATATCCTGAGATATCCCTTTGATGTCTTTCAATGGAAGTCTATGGAGCTTGTTGCTAAGGAGCTCTAAATGGTTGCTAGGGCGTGGCTTGAAAGCTTCACAATGATCCTGAGAGACTGATTGGTCGTCTGAGTAAAATGAGCCCGCCCCCTTGTCTCTATGACACTGTGATCCAGAGTTATGTTCAATACAAATGCGGTTTCTATGGTGTAGGACAGCCCATTTCATGGGCTGTCCTACACCATAGTACGTGAATGGGGCAACTTTGGGCCGGTCCTGCCCCCCAGGGGTGCAACTTTTACCCCATTGTGTGGTATGTTGTTACAGAGCCTACCAGCCTCTTCAAATGTGATCCAGAGTTATATTCAATAGAATATCGCTTACTATGGTGTAGGACAGCCCATTTCATGGGCTGTCCTACACCATAGTACTTCATTGGGGCAACTTTGGGCCCCTCCTGCCCCCCAGGGGTGCAACTTTTACCCCATTGTGTGGTATGTTCTTACAGAGCCTGCCAGTCTATTTAAATGTGCCAAATTACACGTTTCTGCGACATCCTTGCTCTGAGCTATGAGTCTGTGAATTTTGGTTGCTAAGGTGCTCGACAATGGTTGCTAGGGAGGGGCTAGGAAGTGTTGATGTGATTCATGATTGGCTGTTTGCTGCCCCGAGTCAAACGAGACCACCCTCATGTTTCTATGACTCTTCTATCCAGAGATATCCATTTGATCTCTTTCAATGGAAGTCTATGGAACTTGTTGCTAAGGTGCTCTAAATGGTTGCTAGGGGCGTGGCCTGATAGCTCCACAACGATCCTGAGAGACTGATTGGTCGTCTGAGTAAAATGAGCCCGCCCCCTTGTCTCTATGACACTGTGATCCAGAGTTATGTTCAATACAAAATCGCTTACTATGGTGTAGGACGGCCCATTTCATGGGCCGTCCTATGCCATAGACAATGAATGGGAAAACTTTGGGCCGCTCCTGCCCCCTAGGGGTGCAACTTTTACCCCATTGTGAGGTATATTCTTAAAGAGCCTGCCAGCCTCTTCAAATGTCGTAAATTTCACATTTCTACGAAATCCTCGCTCTGAGCTATGAGGCGTTTTACGTTTTTTTCAATGTAAGTCTATGCGTTTTTTTTCGCTGCTATTTCGCACGTCGGGCGAACATCGTACGCCCGATCGCTTACAAAAGTCATAGCACACCATTCCCAAATAGGCCGCACGTTTTGACACCTCATTCATGGGTCTGTGACAAAAACTGCGGGAGGAGTAGCGAGACGAAAAAAAAGTGGAAGAAGAAGAAGAATAACTAGAACGTACATTTCCAGAAGAAAATGTGAATGGTGCTTGCAGTGGCAAAAAACATGACCCGGTTGCTAGGGTGTTCTTGGAGTTTGCTATGAAGATGCTAAGGTGTTCTGGGTGGTTGCTAGGGTGTATTGGGTGGTTGCTAGGCGGTTGCTAGGGTGTTCTAGGTGGTTGCTAGGCGGTTGCTAGGGTGTTCTGGATGGTTGCTAAGCAGTTTCTAGGTGGTTGCTAGGGTGTTCTGAGTGGTTGCTAGGCGGTTGCTAGGGTGTTCTGGGTGGTTGCTAGGCGGTTGCTAGGGTGTTCTGGGTGGTTACTAGGCAGTTGCTAGGCGGTTGCTAGGGTGTTCTGGGTGGTTGCTAGGCGGTTTCTAGGTGGTTGCTAGGCGGTTGCTAGGGTGTTCTGGGTGGTTGCTAGGCGGTTGCTAGGTTGTTTTGGGTGGTTGCTAGGGTGTTCTGGGTGGTTGCTAGGCGGTTGCTAGGGTGTTCTGGGTGGTCGCTAGGCGGTTGCTAGGCAGTTGCTAGGGTGTTCTGGGTGGTTACTAGGGCGTTGCTAGGCAGTTGCCATGGTATTTTTGTGGTTGCTAGGGCGTTGCTACGCAGTTGCTAGGGTATTCTGGGTAGTTGCTATGTTGTTACTAGGTGGTTGGTAGTTGTCACAGATGGTTACTGTGGTGTTTGTAGCATTTTCTTGGCATGATTTAGCACTTAGCTAATCAAAATTAGCATGTAGCTATTCACTGCTAGCATGTGTAGCATGTAGCAAGTCCTGTTTGCTAGCATGAGTCAAAAGAGCCAACCCCCATCTCTATACGATGTTCTGATGCAGAGATATACGCCTTGCAAAACGGTTGCTAGGGTAATCTGTTTGGTTGCTAGGGAGTGGCTTGGCAGCTGCCAATCATAAAGCTCCAAAGTCAGTGTGAATGTATAAACCAACCCCCATCTCTATACGATGTTTTGATGCAGAGATATAGGTCTTGCAAAATGGTTGCTAGGGTACTCTCTTTTGTTGCTAGGGATTGGCTTGGCAGCTGCCAATCATGAAACTCCAAAGGCTGCTTGTCAGTATGAATGATATAAACCAACTCCCACGTCTCTTTGACATTCAGAATGGAAGATATCCCTGTCTGGATTTTGGTTGCTAAGGTACTCGACAATGGTTGCTAGGGAGGGGCTAGGAAGTGTTGAGGTGATTGGGGATTGGCTGTTTGCTGCCCCGAGTCAAACGAGCCAACCCTCGTGTTTCTATGACACTTATATCCTGAGATATCCCTTTGATGTCTTTCAATGGAAGTCTATGGAGCTTGTTGCTAAGGAGCTCTAAATGGTTGCTAGGGCGTGGCTTGAAAGCTTCACAATGATCCTGAGAGACTGATTGGTCGTCTGAGTAAAATGAGCCCGCCCCCTTGTCTCTATGACACTGTGATCCAGAGTTATGTTCAATACAAATGCGGTTTCATAGTACGTGAATGGGGCAACTTTGGGCCGGTCCTGCCCCCCAGGGGTGCAAGTTTTACCCCATTGTGTGGTATGTTGTTACAGAGCCTACCAGCCTCTTCAAATGTGATCCAGAGTTATGTTCAATAGAATATCGCTTACTATGGTGTAGGACAGCCCATTTCATGGGCTGTCCTACACCATAGTACTTCATTGGGGCAACTTTGGGCCCCTCCTGCCCCCCAGGGGTGCAACTTTTACCCCATTGTGTGCTATGTTGTTACAGAGCCTACCCGCCTCTTCAAATGTGATCCAGAGTTATGTTCAATAGAATATCGCTTACTATGGTGTAGGACAGCCCATTTCATGGGCTGTCCTACACCATAGTACTTCATTGGGGCAAATTTGGGCCCCTCCTGCCCCCCAGGGGTGCAACTTTTACCCCATTGTGTGCTATGTTGTTACAGAGCCTACCAGCCTCTTCAAATGTGATCCAGAGTTATGTTCAATAGAATATCGCTTACTATGGTGTAGGACAGCCCATTTCATGGGCTGTCCTACACCATAGTACTTCATTGGGGCAACTTTGGGCCCCTCCTGCCCCCCAGGGGTGCAACTTTTACCCCATTGTGTGGTATGTTCTTACAGAGCCTGCCAGTCTCTTTAAATGTGCCAAATTACACGTTTCTGCGACATCCTTGCTCTGAGCTATGAGTCTGTGAATTTTGGTTGCTAAGGTGCTCGACAATGGTTGCTAGGGAGGGGCTAGGAAGTGTTGATGTGATTCATGATTGGCTGTTTGCTGCCCCGAGTCAAACGAGACCACCCTCATGTTTCTATGACTCTTCTATCCAGAGATATCCATTTGATCTCTTTCAATGGAAGTCTATGGAACTTGTTGCTAAGGTGCTCTAAATGGTTGCTAGGGGCGTGGCCTGATAGCTTCACAATGATCCGGAGAGACTGATTGGTCGTCTGAGTAAAATGAACCCGCCCCCTTGTCTCTATGACACTGTGATCCAGAGTTATGTTCAATACAAAATCGCTTACTCTCTCTCTCTCTCCATTTCATGGGACGTCCTACACCATGTTAAGTCAATAGGAAAAGTTTGGGCCGCTCCTGCCCCCCAGGGGTGCAACTTTTACCCCATTGTGAGGTATGTTCTTACAGAGCCTGCCAGCCTCTCCAAATGTGGTAAATTTCACATTTCTACGAAATCCCAACTCTGAGCTATGACTCGTCAAAGTTTGACGTAATGTTAAGTCTATGCGTTTTTTCGTCGACTTTTTCGCCCCTGGGGCGACCACCGCACCCCCGATCGCTTATAAAAGTCATAGCACACCATTCCCGAATAGGCCGCACGTTTTGACACCTCATTCAGGGGTCTGTGACAAAAACTGCGGGAGGAGTAGCGCGTCAAAAAAGCGGCGGAATAAAAAAAAGAATAATAATAAGTATGAGCAATAACACTAATGTTGCTTTGCCTATAGGCAAGCACCATTAATAAGTATGAGCAATAACAATAATGATGCCTTGCTAAAGCAAGCACCATTAATAAGTATGACGGATAACAATAATGATGCCTTGCTAAAGCAAGCACCATTAATAAGTATGACGGATAACAATAATGATGCCTTGCTAAAGCAAGCACCATTAATAACTAGAACGTACATTTCCAGAAGAAAATGTGAATGGTGCTTGCAGTGGCAAAAAACACGACCCGGTTGCTAGGGTGTTCTTGGAGTTTGCTATGAAGATGCTAAGGTGTTCTGGGTGGTTGCTAGGGTGTTCTGGGTGGTTGCTAGGGTGTTGCTAGGTGGTTGCTAGGGTGTTCTGGGTGGTTGCTAGGCGGTTGCTAGGGTGTTCTGGGTGGTTGCTAGGGTGTTCTGGGTGGTTGCTAGGCAGTTGCTAGGGTGTTATGGGTGGTTGCTAGGCAGTTGCTAGGGTGTTATGGGTGGTTGCTAGGCGGTTGCTAGGGTGTTCTGGGTGGTTGCTAGGCGGTTGCTAGGTGGTTGCTAGGCAGTTGCTAGGGTGTTCTGGATGGTTGCTAGGCGGTTGCTAGGTGGTTTCTAGGCGGTTGCTAGGGTGTTCTGGGTGGTTGCTAGGCAGTTGCTAGGGTGTTCTGGGTAGTTGCTATGGTGTTACTAGGTGGTTGGTAGTTGTCACAGATGGTTACTATGGTGTTTGTAGCATTTTATTGGCATGATTTAGCACTTAGCTAATCAATATTAGCATGTAGCTATTCACTGCTAGCATGTGTAGCATGTAGCAAGTCCTGTTTGCTAGCATGAGTCAAAAGAGCCAACCCCCATCTCTATACGATGTTCTGATGCAGAGATATACGCCTTGCAAAACGGTTGCTAGGGTAATCTGTTTGGTTGCTAGGGAGTGGCTTGGCAGCTGCCAATCATGAAGCTCCAAAGTCAGTGTGAATGTATAAACCAACCCCCATCTCTATACGATGTTTTGATGCAGAGATAAAGGTCTTGCAAAATGGTTGCTAGGGTACTCTCTTTTGTTGCTAGGGAGTGGCTTGGCAGCTGCCAATCATGAAACTCCAAAGGCTGCTTGTCAGTGTGAATTATATAAACCAACTCCCACGTCTCTGTGACATTCAGAATGGAAGATATCCCTCTTTGGATTTTGGTTGCTAAGGTACTTGACAATGGTTGCTAGGGAGGGGCTAGGAAGTGTTGATGTGATTGGGAATTGGCTGTTTTCTGCCCCGAGTCAAACGAGCCAACCCTCATGTTTCTATGACACTTCTATCCAGAGATATCCATTTGATGTCTTTCAATGGAAGTCTATGGATTTTGTTGCTAAGGTGCTCTAAATGGTTGCTAGGGCGTGGCTTGATAGCTTCACAGTGATCCTGAGAGACTGATTGGTCGTCTGAGTAAAATGAGCCCGCCCCCTTGTCTCTATGACACTGTGATCCAGAGTTATGTTCAATACAAATGCGGTTTCTATGGTGTAGGACAGCCCATTTCATGGGCTGTCCTACACCATAGTACGTGAATGGGGCAACTTTGGGCCGGTCCTGCCCCCCAGGGGTGCAACTTTTACCCCATTGTGTGGTATGTTGTTACAGAGCCTAACAGCCTCTTCAAATGTGATCCAGAGTTATGTTCAATAGAATATCGCTTACTATGGTGTAGGACAGCCCATTTCATGGGCTGTCCTACACCATAGTACTTTATTGGGGCAACTTTGGGCCCCTCCTGCCCCCCAGGGGTGCACATTTTACCCCATTGTGTGGTATGTTCTTACAGAGCCTGCCAGTCTCTTTAAATGTACCAAATTACACGTTTCTGCGACATCCTTGCTCTGAGCTATGAGTCTGTGAATTTTGGTTGCTAAGGTGCTCGACAATGGTTGCTAGGGAGGGGCTAGGAAGTGTTGATGTGATTCATGATTGGCTGTTTGCTGCCCTGAGTCAAACGAGACCACCCTCATGTTTCTATGACTCTTCTATCCAGAGATATCCATTTGATCTCTTTCAATGGAAGTCTATGGAACTTGTTGCTAAGGTGCTCTAAATGGTTGCTAGGGGCGTGGCCTGATAGCTTCACAACGATCCTGAGAGACTGATTGGTCGTCTGAGTAAAATGAGCCCGCCCCCTTGTCTCTATGACACTGTGATCCAGAGTTATGTTCAATACAAAATCGCTTACTATGGTGTAGGACGGCCCATTTCATGGGCCGTCCTATGCCATAGACAATGAATGGGAAAACTTTGGGCCGCTCCTGCCCCCTAGGGGTGCAACTTTTACCCCATTGTGAGGTATATTCTTAAAGAGCCTGCCAGCCTCTTCAAATGTCGTAAATTTCACATTTCTACGAAATCCTCGCTCTGAGCTATGAGGCGTTTTACGTTTTTTTCAATGTAAGTCTATGCGTTTTTTTTCGCCGCTATTTCGCCCGTGGGGCGAACATCGTACGCCCGATCGCTTATAAAGGTCATAGCACACCATTCCCAAATAGGCCGCACGTTTTGACACCTCATTCATGGGTCTGTGACAAAAACTGCGGGAGGAGTAGCGAGACGAAAAAAAAGTGGAAGAAGAAGAAGAAGAAGAACTAGAACGTACATTTCCAGAAGAAAATGTGAATGGTGCTTGCAGTGGCAAAAAACACGACCCGGTTGCTAGGGTGTTCTTGGAGTTTGCTATGAAGATGCTAAGGTGTTCTGGGTGGTTGCTAGGGTGTTCTGGGTGGTTGCTAGGGTGTTCTGGGTGGTTGCTAGGCGGTTGCTAGGGTGTTCTGGGGGTGTTGCTAGGGTTTTCTGGGTGGTTGCTAGGCGGTTGCTAGGGTGTTCTGGGTGGTTGCTAGGCGGTTGCTAGGGTGTTCTGGGTGGTTGCTAGGCGGTTGCTAGGCGGTTGCTAGGGTGTTCTGGGTGGTTACTAAGGCGTTGCTAGGCAGTTGCTACGGTATTTTTGTGGTTGCTAGGGCATTGCTAGGCAGTTGCTAGGGTATTCTGGGTAGTTGCTATGGTGTTACTAGGTGGTTGGTAGTTGTCACAGATGGTTACTATGGTGTTTGTAGCATTTTCTTGGCATGATTTAGCACTTAGCTAATCAAAATTAGCATGTAGCTATTCACTGCTAGCATGTGTAGCATGTAGCAAGTCCTGTTTGCTAGCATGAGTCAAAAGAGCCAACCACCATCTCTATACGATGTTCTGATGCAGAGATATACGCCTTGCAAAACGGTTGCTAGGGTAATCTGTTTGGTTGCTAGGGAGTGGCTTGGCAGCTGCCAATCATGAAGCTCTGAAGTCAGAGTGAATGTATACACCAACCCCCATCTCTATACGATGTTTTGATGCAGAGATATAGGTCTTGCAAAATGGTTGCTAGGGTACTCTCTTTTGTTGCTAGGGAGTGGCTTGGCAGCTGCCAATCATGAAACTCCAAAGGCTGCTTGTCAGTATGAATGATATAAACCCACTCCCATGCCTCTGTGACATTCAGAACGGAAGATATCCCTGTCTGGATTTTGGTTGCTAAGGTACTCGACAATGGTTGCTAGGGAGGGGCTAGGAAGTGTTGAGGTGATTCGGGATTGGCTGTTTGCTGCCCCGAGTCAAACGAGCCAACCCTCGTGTTTCTATGACACTTCTATCCAGAGATATCCATTTGATGTCTTTCAATGGAAGTCTATGGATTTTGTTGCTAAGGTGCTCTAAATGGTTGCTAGGGCGTGGCTTGATAGCTTCACAGTGATCCTGAGAGACTGATTGGTCGTCTGAGTAAAATGAGCCCGCCCCCTTGTCTCTATGACACTGTGATCCAGAGTTATGTTCAATACAAAATCGCTTACTATGGTGTAGGACGGCCCATTTCATGGGCCGTCCTACACCATAGTACGTGAATGGGGCAACTTTGGGCCGGTCTTGCCCCCCAGGGGTGCAACTTTTACCCCATTGTGTGGTACGTTGTTACAGAGCCTACCAGCCTCTTCAAATGTGATCCAGAGTTATGTTCAATAGAATATCGCTTACTATGGTGTAGGACAGCCCTGGGGCAACTTTGGGCCCCTCCTGCCCCCCAGGGGTGCAACTTTTACCCCATTGTGTGGTATGTTGTTACAGAGCCTACCAGCCTCTTCAAATGTGATCCAGAGTTATGTTCAATAGAATATCGCTTACTATGGTGTAGGACAGCCCATTTCATGGGCTGTCCTACACCATAGTACTTCATTGGGGCAACTTTGGGCCCCTCCTGCCCCCCAGGGGTGCAACTTTTACCCCATTGTGTGGTATGTTCTTACAGAGCCTGCCAGTCTCTTTAAATGTGCCAAATTACACGTTTCTGCGACATCCTTGCTCTGAGCTATGAGTCTGTGAATTTTGGTTGCTAAGCTGCTCGACAATGGTTGCTAGGGCGTGGCTTGATAGCTTCACAATGATCCTGAGATGCTGATTGGTCTTCTGAGTAAAATGAGCCCGCCCCCTTGTCTCTATGACACTGTGATCCAGAGTTATGTTCAATACAAATGCGGTTTCTATGGTGTAGGACAGCCCATTTCATGGGCTGTCCTACACCATAGTAAGTGAATGGGGCTACTTTGGGCCTGTCCTGCCCCCCAGGGGTGCAACTTTTACTCCATTGTGTGGTATGTTGTTACAGAGCCTACCAGCCTCTTCAAATGTGATCCAGAGTTATGTTCAATAGAATATCGCTTACTATGGTGTAGGACAGCCCATTTCATGGGCTGTCCTACACCATAGTACTTCATTGGGGCAACTTTGGGCCCCTTCTGCCCCCCAGGGGTGCAACTTTTACCCCATTGTGTGGTATGTTCTTACAGAGCCTGCCAGTCTCTTTAAATGTGCCAAATTACACGTTTCTGTGACATCCTTCCTCTGAGCTATGAGTCTGTGAATTTTGGTTGCTAAGCTGCTCAACAATGGTTGCTAGGGAGGGGCTAGGAAGTGTTGAGGTTATTCAGGATTGGCTGTTTGCTGCCCTGAGTCAAACGAGACCACCCTCATGTTTCTATGACTCTTCTATCCAAAGATATCCCTTTGATCTCTTTCAATGGAAGTCTATGGAACTTGTTGCTAAGGGGCTCTTAATGGTTGCTAGGGGCGTGGCCTGATAGCTTCACAATGATCCTGAGAGACTTATTGGTCGTCTGAGTAAAATGAGCCCGCCCCCTTGTCTCTATGACACTGTGATCCAGAGTTATGTTCAATACAAAATCGCTTACTCTCTCTCTCTCCATTTCATGGGCCGTCCTACACCATGTTAAGTCAATGGGAAACTTTCGGGCGCTCCTGCCCCCCAGGGGTGCAACTTTTACCCCATTGTGAGGTATATTCTTACAGAGCCTGCCAACCTCTCCAAAAGTGGTAAATTTCACATTTCTACAAAATCCTCGCTCTGAGCTATGAGGCGTCAAAGTTTGACGCAATGTTAAGTCTATGGGATTTTTCGGCGACTTTTTCGCCCCTGGGGCGACCACCGCACCCCCGATCGCTTATAAAAGTCATAGCACACCATTCCCGAATAAGCCGCACGATTTGACACCTCATTCATGGGTCTGTGACAAAAACTGCGGGAGGAGTAGCGCGTCAAAAAAACGGCGGAATAAAAAGAATAACTAGAACGTACATTTCCAGAAGAAAATGTGAATGGTGCTTGCAGTGGCAAAACTCGACACTCGGTTGCTAGAGTGTGGTACATGATTGCATACGAGCCAACAACCATGTCTGTACGATGTTCTGCTGCTGAGATATGGCTTATTCATGTTGTTCGGGTCGTTGCTAGGGTGTTCTGAGTGGTTGCTAGGGTGTATTGGGTGGTTGCTAGGCAGTTGCTAGGGTGTTATGGGTGGTTGCTAGGCGGTTGCTATGGTGTATTGGGTGGTTGCTAGGGTGTTCTGGGTGGTTGCTAGGCGGTTGCTAGGGTATTCTGGGTAGTTGCTATGGTGTTACTAGGTGGTTGGTATTTGTCACAGATGGTTACTATGGTGTTTGTAGCATTTTCTTGGCATGATTTAGCACTTAGCTAATCAATGTTAGCATGTAGCTATTCACTGCTAGCATGTGTAGCATGTAGCAAGTCCTGTTTGCTAGCATGAGTCAAAAGAGCCAACCCCCATCTCTATACGATGTTCTGATGCAGAGATACACGTCTTGCAAAACGGTTGCTAGGGTAATCTGTTTGGTTGCTAGGGAGTGGCTTGGCAGCTGCCAATCATGAAGCTCCAAAGTCAGTGTGAATGTATAATCCAACCCCCATCTCTATACGATGTTTTGATGCAGAGATATGGGTCTTGCAAAATGGTTGCTAGGGTACTCTCTTTTGTTGCTAGGGAGTGGCTTGGCAGCTGCCAATCATGAAATTCCAAAGGCTGCTTGTCAGTGTGAATGATATAAACCAACTCCCACGTCTCTGTGACATTCAGAATGGAAGATATCCCTCTTTGGATTTTGGTTGCTAAGGTGCTCGACAATGGTTGCTAGGGAGGGGCTAGGATGTGTTGAGGTGATTGGGGATTGGCTGTTTGCTGCCCCGAGTCAAACGAGCCAACCCTCATGTTTCTATGACACTTCTATCCAGAGATATCCCTTTGATGTCTTTCAATGGAAGTCTATGGAGCTTGTTGCTAAGGAGCTCTAAATGGTTGCTAGGGCGTGGCTTGAAAGCTTCACAATGATCCTGAGAGACTGATTGGTCGTCTGAGTAAAATGAGCCCGCCCCCTTGTCTCTATGACACTGTGATCCAGAGTTATGTTCAATACAAATGCGGTTTCTATGGTGTAGGACAGCCCATTTCATGGGCTGTCCTACACCATAGTACTTCATTGGGGCAACTTTGGGCCCCTCCTGCCCCCCAGGGGTGCAACTTTTACCCCATTGTGTGGTATGGTGTTACAGAGCCTACCAGCCTCTTCAAATGTGATCCAGAGTTATGTTTAATAGAATATCGCTTACTATGGTGTAGGACAGCCCATTTCATGGGCTGTCCTACACCATAGTACTTCATTGGGGCAACTTTGGGCCCCTCCTGCCCCCCAGGGGTGCAACTTTTACCCCATTGTGTGGTATGTTCTTACAGAGCCTGCCAGTCTCTTTAAATGTGCCAAATTACACGTTTCTGCGACATCCTTGCTCTGAGCTATGAGTCTGTGAATTTTGGTTGCTAAGGTGCTCGACAATGGTTGCTAGGGAGGGGCTAAGAAGTGTTGATGTGATTCATGATTGGCTGTTTGCTGCCCCGAGTCAAACGAGACCACCCTCATGTTTCTATGACTCTTCAATCCAGAGATATCCATTTGATCTCTTTCAATGGAAGTCTATGGAACTTGTTGCTAAGGTGCTCTAAATGGTTGCTAGGGGCGTGGCCTGATAGCTTCACAATGATCCGGAGAGACTGATTGGTCGTCTGAGTAAAATGAGCCCGCCCCCTTGTCTCTATGACACTGTGATCCAGAGTTATGTTCAATACAAAATCCCTATGCAATTTACCATAGTAGGAAAAACGCATGCATTTCATGGGCCGTCCTACACCATTGTAAGTCAATGGGGAAACTTTGGGCCGCTCCTGCCCCCCAGGGGTGCAACTTTTACCCCATTGTGAGATATATTCTTACAGAGCCTGCCAGCCTCTTCAAATGTGGTAAGTTTCACATTTCTACGAAATCCTCGCTCTGAGCTATGAGGCATTTTACGTTTTTTTCAATGTAAGTCTATGCGTTTTTTTTCGCTGCTATTTCGCCCGTGGGGCGAACACCGCACCCCCGATCGCTTATAAAAGTCATAGCACACCATTCCCAAATAGGCTGCACGTTTTGACACCTCATTCATGGGTCTGTGACAAAAACTGCGGGAGGAGTAGCGCGCCGAAAAAAAAGTGGAAGAAGAAGAATAAGTATGAGCAATAACACTAATGTTGCTTTGCCTATAGGCAAGCACCATTAACTAGAACGTACATTTCCAGAAGAAAATGTGAATGGTGCTTGCAGTGGCAAAAAACACGACCCGGTTGCTAGGGTGTTCTTGGAGTTTGCTATGAAGATGCTAAGGTGTTCTGGGTGGTTGCTAGGGTGTATTGGGTGGTTGCTAGGCGGTTGCTAGGGTGTTCTGGGTGGTTGCTAGGTGGTTGCTAGGCGGTTGCTAGGTGGTTGCTAGGCGGTTGCTAGGGTGTTCTGGGTGGTTGCTAGGCGGTTGCTAGGGTGTTCTGGGTGGTTGCTAGGGTGTTCTGGGTGGTTGCTAGGCAGTTGCTAGGGTATTCTGGGTGGTTGCTAGGCGGTTGCTAGGGTGTTCTGGGTGGTTGCTAGGCGGTTGCTAGGCGGTTGCTAGGGTGTTCTGGATGGTTGCTAGGCGGTTGCTAGGTGGTTGCTAGGGTGTTCTGGGTGGTTGCTATGCAGTTGCTAGGGTATTCTGGGTAGTTGCTATGGTGTTACTAGGTGGTTTGTAGTTGTCACAGATGGTTACTATGGTGTTTGTAGCATTTTATTGGCATGATTTAGCACTTAGCTAATCAATATTAGCATGTAGCTATTCACTGCTAGCATGTGTAGCATGTAGCAAGTCCTGTTTGCTAGCATGAGTCAAAAGAGCCAACCCCCATCTCTATACGATGTTCTGATGCAGAGATATACGCCATTCAAAACGGTTGCTAGGGTAATCTGTTTGGTTGCTAGGGAGTGTCTTGGCATTTGCCAATATTGAAGCTCCAAAGTCATTGTGAATGTATAAACCAACTCCCATCTCTATACGATGTTTTGATGCAGAGATATAGGTCTTGCAAAATGGTTGCTAGGGTACTCTCTTTTGTTGCTAGGGAGTGGCTTGACAGCTGCCAATCATGAAACTCCAAAGGCTGCTTGTCAGTATGAATGATATAAACCAACTCCCACGTCTCTGTGACATTCAGAATGGAAGATATCCCTCTTTGGATTTTGGTTGCTAAGGTGCTCGACAATGGTTTCTAGGGAGGGGCTAGGATGTGTTGAGGTGATTGGGGATTGGCTGTTTGCTGCCCCGAGTCAAACGAGCCCACCCTCATGTTTCTATGACACTTATATCCTGAGATATCCCTTTGATGTCTTTCAATGGAAGTCTATGGAGCTTGTTGCTAAGGAGCTCTAAATGGTTGCTAGGGCGTGGCTTGAAAGCTTCACAATGATCCTGAGAGACTGATTGGTCGTCTGAGTAAAATGAGCCCGCCCCCTTGTCTCTATGACACTGTGATCCAGAGTTATGTTCAATACAAATGCGGTTTCTATGGTGTAGGACAGCCCATTTCATGGGCTGTCCTACACCATAGTAAGTCAATGGGCCAACTTTGGGCCGGTCCTGCCCCCCAGGGGTGCAACTTTTACCCCATTGTGTGGTATGTTGTTACAGAGCCTACCAGCCTCTTCAAATGTGATCCAGAGTTATGTTCAATAGAATATCGCTTACTATGGTGTAGGACAGCCCATTTCATGGGCTGTCCTACACCATAGTACTTCATTGGGGCAACTTTGGGCCCCTCCTGCCCCCCAGGGGTGCAACTTTTACCCCTTTGTGTGGTATGTTGTTACAGAGCCTACCAGCCTCTTCAAATGTGATCCAGAGTTATGTTCAATAGAATATCGCTTACTATGGTGTAGGACAGCCCATTTCATGGGCTGTGCTACACCATAGTACTTCATTGGGGCAACTTTGGGCCCCTCCTGCCCCCCAGGGGTGCAACTTTTACCCCATTGTGTGGTATGTTCTTACAGAGCCTGCCAGTCTCTTTAAATGTGCCAAATTACACGTTTCTGCGACATCCTTGCTCTGAGCTATGAGTCTGTGAATTTTGGTTGCTAAGGTGCTCGACAATGGTTGCTAGGGAGGGGCTAGGAAGTGTTGATGTGATTCATGATTGGCTGTTTGCTGCCCCGAGTCAAACGAGACCACCCTCATGTTTCTATGACTCTTCTATCCAGAGATATCCATTTGATCTCTTTCAATTGAAGTCTATGGAACTTGTTGCTAAGGTGCTCTAAATGGTTGCTAGGGGCGTGGCCTGATAGCTTCACAACGATCCTGAGAGACTGATTGGTCGTCTGAGTAAAATGAGCCCGCCCCCTTGTCTCTATGACACTGTGATCCAGAGTTATGTTCAATACAAAATCGCTTACTATGGTGTAGGACGGCCCATTTCATGGGCCGTCCTATGCCATAGACAATGAATGGGAAAACTTTGGGCCGCTCCTGCCCCCTAGGGGTGCAACTTTTACCCCATTGTGAGGTATATTCTTAAAGAGCCTGCCAGCCTCTTCAAATGTCGTAAATTTCACATTTCTACGAAATCCTCGCTCTGAGCTATGAGGCGTTTTACGTTTTTTTCAATGTAAGTCTATGCGTTTTTTTCCGCTGCTATTTCGCCCGGTGGGCGAACATCGTACGCCCGATCGCTTATAAAAGTCATAGCACACCATTCCCAAATAGGACGCACGTTTTGACACCTCATTCATGGGTCTGTGACAAAAACTGCGGGAGGAGTAGCGAGACGAAAAAAAAGTGGAAGAAGAAGAAGAAGAAGAACTAGAACGTACATTTCCAGAAGAAAATGTGAATGGTGCTTGCAGTGGCAAAACGCGACACTCGGTTGCTAGAGTGTGGTACATGATTTCATACGAGCCAACAACCATGTCTGTACGATGTTCTGCTGCTGAGATATGGCTTATTCATGTTGTTCGGGTGGTTGCTAGGCAGTTGCTAGGGTGTTCTGGGTGGTTGCTAGGTGGTTGTTAGGGTTTTCTGGGTGGTTGCTAGGCGGTTGCTAGGGTGTTCTGGGTGGTTGCTTGGCGGTTGCTAGGGTGTTCTGGGTGGTTGCTAGGGCGTTGCTAGGGTGTTCTGGGTGGTTGCTAGGCAGTTGCTAGGCGGTTGCTAGGTGGTTGCTAGGGTGTTCTGGGCGGTTGCTAGGCGGTTACTAGGGTGTTCTGGGTGGTTGCTAGGCGGTTGCTAGGGTGTTCTGGGTCGTTGCTAGGCGGTTGCTAGGCGGTTGCTAGGGTGTTCTGGGTGGTTGCTAGGCGGTTGCTAGGGTGTTCTGGGTGGTTGCTAGGCGGTTGCTAGGGTGTTCTGGGTGGTTGCTAGGCGGTTGCTAGGCAGTTGCTAGGGT
The DNA here is from genome assembly GCF_949152265.1 of Phoxinus phoxinus. Classification (NCBI taxonomy): domain Eukaryota; kingdom Metazoa; phylum Chordata; class Actinopteri; order Cypriniformes; family Leuciscidae; genus Phoxinus; species Phoxinus phoxinus. Next base: position 14,173,396 of record NC_136883.1, read on the forward strand.
GTTCTGGGTGGTTACTAGGGCGTTGCTAGGCAGTTGCTAGGGTATTCTGGGTAGTTGCTATGGTGTTACTAGGTGGTTGGTAGTTGTCACAGATGGTTACTATGGTGTTTGTAGCATTTTAGTGGCATGATTTAGCACTTAGCTAATCAAAATTAGCATGTAGCTATTCACTGCTAGCATGTGTAGCATGTAGCAAGTCCTGTTTGCTAGCATGAGTAAAAAGAGCCAACCCCCATCTCTATACGATGTTCTGATGCAGAGATATACGCCTTGCAAAACGGTTGCTAGGGTAATCTGTTTGGTTGCTAGGGAGTGTCTTGGCATTTGCCAATCATGAAGCTCCAAAGTCAGTGTGAATGTATAAACCAACCCCCATCTCTATACGATGTTTTGATGCAGAGATATAGGTCTTGCAAAATGGTTGCTAGGGTACTCTCTTTTGTTGCTAGGGAGTGGCTTTGCAGCTGCCAATCATGAAACTCCAAAGGCTGCTTGTCAGTATGAATGATATAAACCAACTCCCACATCTCTGTGACATTCAGAATGGAAGATATCCCTCTTTGGATTTTGGTTGCTAAGGTGCTCGACAATGGTTGCTAGGGAGGGGCTAGGATGTGTTGAGGTGATTGGGGATTGGCTGTTTGCTGCCCTGAGTCAAACGAGCCCACCCTCATGTTTCTATGACACTTATATCCTGAGATATCCCTTTGATGTCTTTCAATGGAAGTCTATGGAGCTTGTTGCTAAGGAGCTCTAAATGGTTGCTAGGGCGTGGCTTGAAAGCTTCACAATGATCCTGAGAGACTGATTGGTCGTCTGAGTAAAATGAGCCCGCCCCCTTGTCTCTATGACACTGTGATCCAGAGTTATGTTCAATACAAATGCGGTTTCTATGGTGTAGGACAGCCCATTTCATGGGCTGTCCTACACCATAGTACGTGAATGGGGCAACTTTGAGCCCCTCCTGCCCCCCAGGGGTGCAACTTTTACCCCATTGTGTGGTATGTTGTTACAGAGCCTAACAGCCTCTTCAAATGTGATCCAGAGTTATGTTCAATAGAATATCGCTTACTATGGTGTAGGACAGCCCATTTCATGGGCTGTCCTACACCATAGTACTTTATTTGGGCAACTTTGGGCCCCTCCTGCCCCCCAGGGGTGCAACTTTTACCCCATTGTGTGGTATGTTGTTACAGAGCCTACCAGCCTCTTCAAATGTGATCCAGAGTTATGTTCAATAGAATATCGCTTACTATGGTGTAGGACAGCCCATTTCATGGGCTGTCCTACACCATAGTACTTCATTGGGGCAACTTTGGGCCCCTCCTGCCCCCCAGGGGTGCAACTTTTACCCCATTGTGTGGTATGTTCTTACAGAGCCTGCCAGTCTCTTTAAATGTGCCAAATTACACGTTTCTGCGACATCCTTGCTCTGAGCTATGAGTCTGTGAATTTTGGTTGCTAAGGTGCTCGACAATGGTTGCTAGGGAGGGGCTAGGAAGTGTTGATGTGATTCACGATTGGCTGTTTGCTGCCCCGAGTCAAACGAGCCCACCCTCATGTTTCTATGACTCTTCTATCCAGAGATATCCATTTGATCTCTTTCAATGGAAGTCTATGGAACTTGTTGCTAAGGTGCTCTAAATGGTTGCTAGGGGCGTGGCCTGATAGCTTCACAATGATCCTGAGAGACTGATTGGTCGTTTGAGTAAAATGAGCCCGCCCCCTTGTCTCTATGACACTGTGATCCAGAGTTATGTTCAATACAAAATCGCTTACTATGGTGTAGGACGGCCCATTTCATGGGCCGTCCTATGCCATAGACAATGAATGGGAAAACTTTGGGGCGCTCCTGCCCCCCAGGGGTGCAACTTTTACCCCTTTGTGAGGTATATTCTTAAAGAGCCTGCCAGCCTCTACAAATGTCGTAAATTTCACATTTCTACGAAATCCTCGCTCTGAGCTATGGGGCGTTACGTGCTTTTCGCAATGTAAGTCTATGCGGTTTTTTTCGCTGCTATTTCGCCCGGTGGGCGAACATCGTACGCCCGATCGCTTATAAAAGTCATAGCACACCATTCCCAAATAGGACGCACGTTTTGACACCTCATTCATGGGTCTGTGACAAAAACTGCGGGAGGAGTAGCGAGACGAAAAAAAAGTGGAAGAAGAAGAAGAATAAGAACTAGAACGTACATTTCCAGAAGAAAATGTGAATGGTGCTTGCAGTGGCAAAACGCGACACTCGGTTGCTAGAGTGTGGTACATGATTTCATACGAGCCAACAACCATGTCTGTACGATGTTCTGCTGCTGAGATATGGCTTATTCATGTTGTTCGGGTGGTTGCTAGGCAGTTGCTAGGGTGTTCTGGGTGGTTGCTAGGTGGTTGTTAGGGTTTTCTGGGTGGTTGCTAGGCGGTTGCTAGGGTGTTCTGGGTGGTTGCTTGGCGGTTGCTAGGGTGTTCTGGGTGGTTGCTAGGGCGTTGCTAGGGTGTTCTGGGTGGTTGCTAGGCAGTTGCTAGGCGGTTGCTAGGTGGTTGCTAGGGTGTTCTGGGCGGTTGCTAGGCGGTTACTAGGGTGTTCTGGGTGGTTGCTAGGCGGTTGCTAGGGTGTTCTGGGTCGTTGCTAGGCGGTTGCTAGGCGGTTGCTAGGGTGTTCTGGGTGGTTGCTAGGCGGTTGCTAGGGTGTTCTGGGTGGTTGCTAGGCGGTTGCTAGGGTGTTCTGGGTGGTTGCTAGGCGGTTGCTAGGCAGTTGCTAGGGTGTTCTGGGTGGTTACTAGGGCGTTGCTAGGCAGTTGCTAGGGTATTCTGGGTAGTTGCTATGGTGTTACTAGGTGGTTGGTAGTTGTCACAGATGGTTACTATGGTGTTTGTAGCATTTTAGTGGCATGATTTAGCACTTAGCTAATCAAAATTAGCATGTAGCTATTCACTGCTAGCATGTGTAGCATGTAGCAAGTCCTGTTTGCTAGCATGAGTAAAAAGAGCCAACCCCCATCTCTATACGATGTTCTGATGCAGAGATATACGCCTTGCAAAACGGTTGCTAGGGTAATCTGTTTGGTTGCTAGGGAGTGTCTTGGCATTTGCCAATCATGAAGCTCCAAAGTCAGTGTGAATGTATAAACCAACCCCCATCTCTATACGATGTTTTGATGCAGAGATATAGGTCTTGCAAAATGGTTGCTAGGGTACTCTCTTTTGTTGCTAGGGAGTGGCTTTGCAGCTGCCAATCATGAAACTCCAAAGGCTGCTTGTCAGTATGAATGATATAAACCAACTCCCACATCTCTGTGACATTCAGAATGGAAGATATCCCTCTTTGGATTTTGGTTGCTAAGGTGCTCGACATTGGTTGCTAGGGAGGGGCTAGGATGTGTTGAGGTGATTGGGGATTGGCTGTTTGCTGCCCTGAGTCAAACGAGCCCACCCTCATGTTTCTATGACACTTATATCCTGAGATATCCCTTTGATGTCTTTCAATGGAAGTCTATGGAGCTTGTTGCTAAGGAGCTCTAAATGGTTGCTAGGGCGTGGCTTGAAAGCTTCACAATGATCCTGAGAGACTGATTGGTCGTCTGAGTAAAATGAGCCCGCCCCCTTGTCTCTATGACACTGTGATCCAGAGTTATGTTCAATACAAATGCGGTTTCTATGGTGTAGGACAGCCCATTTCATGGGCTGTCCTACACCATAGTACGTGAATGGGGCAACTTTGAGCCCCTCCTGCCCCCCAGGGGTGCAACTTTTACCCCATTGTGTGGTATGTTGTTACAGAGCCTAACAGCCTCTTCAAATGTGATCCAGAGTTATGTTCAATAGAATATCGCTTACTATGGTGTAGGACAGCCCATTTCATGGGCTGTCCTACACCATAGTACTTTATTTGGGCAACTTTGGGCCCCTCCTGCCCCCCAGGGGTGCAACTTTTACCCCATTGTGTGGTATGTTGTTACAGAGCCTACCAGCCTCTTCAAATGTGATCCAGAGTTATGTTCAATAGAATATCGCTTACTATGGTGTAGGACAGCCCATTTCATGGGCTGTCCTACACCATAGTACTTCATTGGGGCAACTTTGGGCCCCTCCTGCCCCCCAGGGGTGCAACTTTTACCCCATTGTGTGGTATGTTCTTACAGAGCCTGCCAGTCTCTTTAAATGTGCCAAATTACACGTTTCTGCGACATCCTTGCTCTGAGCTATGAGTCTGTGAATTTTGGTTGCTAAGGTGCTCGACAATGGTTGCTAGGGAGGGGCTAGGAAGTGTTGATGTGATTCACGATTGGCTGTTTGCTGCCCCGAGTCAAACGAGCCCACCCTCATGTTTCTATGACTCTTCTATCCAGAGATATCCATTTGATCTCTTTCAATGGAAGTCTATGGAACTTGTTGCTAAGGTGCTCTAAATGGTTGCTAGGGGCGTGGCCTGATAGCTTCACAATGATCCTGAGAGACTGATTGGTCGTTTGAGTAAAATGAGCCCGCCCCCTTGTCTCTATGACACTGTGATCCAGAGTTATGTTCAATACAAAATCGCTTACTATGGTGTAGGACGGCCCATTTCATGGGCCGTCCTATGCCATAGACAATGAATGGGAAAACTTTGGGGCGCTCCTGCCCCCCAGGGGTGCAACTTTTACCCCTTTGTGAGGTATATTCTTAAAGAGCCTGCCAGCCTCTACAAATGTCGTAAATTTCACATTTCTACGAAATCCTCGCTCTGAGCTATGGGGCGTTACGTGCTTTTCGCAATGTAAGTCTATGCGGTTTTTTTCGCTGCTATTTCGCCCGGTGGGCGAACATCGTACGCCCGATCGCTTATAAAAGTCATAGCACACCATTCCCAAATAGGACGCACGTTTTGACACCTCATTCATGGGTCTGTGACAAAAACTGCGGGAGGAGTAGCGAGACGAAAAAAAAGTGGAAGAAGAAGAAGAACTAGAACGTACATTTCCAGAAGAAAATGTGAATGGTGCTTGCAGTGGCAAAAAACACGACCCGGTTGCTAGAGTGTGGTACATGATTGCATACGAGCAAACAACCATGTCTGTACGATGTTCTGCTGCTGAGATATGGCTTATTCATGTTGTTCGGGTTGTTGCTAGGGTGTTCTGAGTGGTTGCTAGGGTGTATTGGGTGGTTGCTAGGCGGTTGCTAGGGTGTTCTGGGTGGTTGCTAGGTGGTTGCTAGGGTGTTATGGGTGGTTGCTAGGCGGTTGCTAGGCGGTTGCTAGGGTGTTCTGGGTGGTTGCTAGGCGGTTGCTAGGGTGTTCTGGGTGGTTGCTAGGTGGTTGCTAGGGTGTTCTGGGTGGTTGCTAGGCGGTTGCTAGGCAGTTGCTAGGGTGTTCTGGGTGGTTGCTAGGGTGTTGCTAGGCAGTTGCTAGGGTGTTCTGGGTGGTTGCTAGGTCGTTGCTAGGCAGTTGCTAGTTTATTCTGGGTAGTTGCTATGGTGTTACTAGGTGGTTGGTAGTTGTCATAGATGGTTACTATGGTGTTTGTAGCATTTTCTTGGCATGATTTAGCACTTAGCTAATCAAAATTAGCATGTAGCTATTCACTGCTAGCATGTGTAGCATGTAGCAAGTCCTGTTTGCTAGCATGAGTCAAAAGAGCCAACCCCCATCTCTATACGATGTTCTGATGCAGAGATATACGCCTTGCAAAACGGTTGCTAGGGTAATCTGTTTGGTTGCTAGGGAGTGGCTTAGCAGCTGCCAATCATGAAGCTCCAAAGTCAGTGTGAATGTATAAACCAACCCCCATCTCTATACGATGTTTTGATGCAGAGATATAGGTCTTGCAAAATGGTTGCTAGGGTACTCTGTTTTGTTGCTAGGGAGTGGCTCCGCAGCTGCCAATCATGAAACTCCAAAGGCTACTTTTCAGTATGAATGATATAAACCAACTCCCATGCCTCTGTGACATTCAGAATGGAAGATATCCCTGTCTGGATTTTGGTTGCTAAGGTACTCGACAATGGTTGCTAGGGAGGGGCTAGGAAGTGTTGAGGTGATTGGGGATTGGCTGTTTGCTGCCCCGAGTCAAACGAGCCCACCCTCATGTTTCTATGACACTTATATCCTGAGATATCCCTTTGATGTCTTTCAATGGAAGTCTATGGAGCTTGTTGCTAAGGAACTCTAAATAGTTGCTAGGGCGTGGCTTGAAAGCTTCACAATGATCCTGAGAGACTGATTGGTCGTCTGAGTAAAATGAGCCCGCCCCCTTGTCTCTATGACACTGTGATCCAGAGTTATGTTCAATACAAATGCGGTTTCTATGGTGTAGGACAGCCCATTTCATGGGCTGTCCTACACCATAGTACGTGAATGGGGCAACTTTGGGCCGGTCCTGCCCCCCAGGGGTGCAACTTTTACCCCATTGTGTGGTATGTTGTTACAGAGCCTAACAGCCTCTTCAAATGTGATCCAGAGTTATGTTCAATACAAATGCGGTTTCTATGGTGTAGGACAGCCCATTTCATGGGCTGTCCTACACCATAGTACTTTATTGGGGCAACTTTGGGCCCCTCCTGCCCCCCAGGGGTGTAACTTTTACCCCATTGTGTGGTATGTTCTTACAGAGCCTACCAGCCTCTTCAAATGTGATCCAGAGTTATGTTCAGTAGAATATCGCTTACTATGGTGTAGGACAGCCCATTTCATGGGCTGTCCTACACCATAGTACTTTATTGGGGCAACTTTGGGCCCTTCCTGCCCCCCAGGGGTGCAACTTTTACCCCATTGTGTGGTATGTTCTTACAGAGCCTGCCAGTCTCTTTAAATGTGCCAAATTACACGTTTCTGCGACATCCTTGCTCTGAGCTATGAGTCTGTGAATTTTGGTTGCTAAGGTGCTCGACAATGGTTGCTAGGGAGGGGCTAGGAAGTGTTGATGTGATTCATGATTGGCTGTTTGCTGCCCCGAGTCAAACGAGACCACCCTCATGTTTCTATGACTCTTCTATCCAGAGATATCCATTTGATCTCTTTCAATGGAAGTCTATGGAACTTGTTGCTAAGGTGCTCTAAATGGTTGCTAGGGGCGTGGCCTGATAGCTTCACAATGATCCGGAGAGACTGATTGGTCGTCTGAGTAAAATGAGCCCGCCCCCTTGTCTCTATGACACTGTGATCCAGAGTTATGTTCAATACAAAATCGCTTACTCTCTCTCTCTCTCCATTTCATGGGACGTCCTACACCATGTTAAGTCAATAGGAAAAGTTTGGGCCGCTCCTGCCCCCCAGGGGTGCAACTTTTACCCCATTGTGAGGTATGTTCTTACAGAGCCTGCCAGCCTCTCCAAATGTGGTAAATTTCACATTTCTACGAAATCACAAATCTGAGCTATGACTCGTCAAAGTTTGACGTAATGTTAAGTCTATGCGTTTTTTCGTCGACTTTTTCGCCCCTGGGGCGACCACCGCACCCCCGATCGCTTATAAAAGTCATAGCACACCATTCCCGAATAGGCCGCACGTTTTGACACCTCATTCAGGGGTCTGTGACAAAAACTGCGGGAGGAGTAGCGCGTCAAAAAAGCGGCGGAATAAAAAAAAGAATAATAATAAGTATGAGCAATAACACTAATGTTGCTTTGCCTATAGGCAAGCACCATTAACTAGAACGTACATTTCCAGAAGAAAATGTGAATGGTGCTTGCAGTGGCAAAACTCGACACTCGGTTGCTAGAGTGTGGTACATGATTGCATACGAGCAAACAACCATGTCTGTACGATGTTCTGCTGCTGAGATATGGCTTATTCATGTTGTTCGGGTGGTTGCTAGGGTGTTCTGGGTGGTTGCTAGGGTGTTCTGGGTGGTTGCTAGGCAGTTGCTAGGGTGTTCTGGGTGGTTGCTATGTGGTTGCTAGGGTGTTACTAGGCGGTTGCTAGGGTGTTCTGGGTGGTTGCTAGGCGGTTGCTAGGGTGTTATAGGTGGTTGCTAGGGTGTTATGGGTGGTTGCTAGGCGGCTGCTAGGGAGTTCTGGGTGGTTGCTAGGCGGTTGCTAGGGTGTTCTGGATGGTTGCTAGGCGGTTGCTAGGGTGTTCTTGGTGGTTGCTAGGCGGTTGTTAGGTGGTTGCTAGGCGGTTGCTAGGGTGTTCTGGGTGGTTGCTAGTCGGTTGCTAGGTGGTTGCTAGGGTGTTCTGGGTGGTTGCTAGGCGGTTGCTAGGTGGTTGCTAGGGTGTTCTGGGTGGTTGCTAGGTGGTTGCTAGGCGGTTGCTAGGGTGTTCTGGGTGGTTGCTTGGTGGTTGCTAGGGTATTCTGGGTGGTTGCTAGGGTGTTGCTAGGCAGTTGCTAGGGTGTTCTGGGTGGTTGCTAGGGCATTGCTAGGCAGTTGCTAGGGTATTTTTTGTGGTCGCTAGGGCGTTGCTAGGCAGTTGCTAGGGTATTCTGGGTAGTTGCTATGGTGTTACTAGGTGGTTGGTAGTTGTCACAGATGGTTACTATGGTGTTTGTAGCATTTTCTTGGCATGATTTAGCACTTAGCTAATCAAAATTAGCATGTAGCTATTCACTGCTAGCATGTGTAGCATGTAGCAAGTCCTGTTTGCTAGCATGAGTCAAAAGAGCCAACCCCCATCTCTATACGATGTTCTGATGCAGAGATATACGCCTTGCAAAACGGTTGCTAGGGTAATCTGTTTGGTTGCTAGGGAGTGGCTTGGCAGCTGCCTATCATGAAGCTCCGAAGTCAGTGTGAATGTATAAACCAACCCCCATCTCTATACGATGTTTTGATGCAGAGATATAGGTCTTGCAAAATGGTTGCTAGGGTACTCTGTTTTGTTGCTAGGGAGTGGCTTGGCAGCTGCCAATCATGAAACTCCAAAGGCTGCTTGTCAGTATGAATGATATAAACCAACTCCCACGCCTCTGTGACATTCAGAATGGAAGATATCCCTGTCTGGATTTTGGTTGCTAAGGTGCTCGACAATGGTTGCTAGGGAGGGGTAGGATGTGTTGAGGTGATTGGGGATTGGCTGTTTGCTGCCCCGAGTCAAACGAGCCCACCCTCATGTTTCTATGACACTTATATCCTGAGATATCCCTTTGATGTCTTTCAATGGAAGTCTATGGAGCTTGTTGCTAAGGAGCTCTAAATGGTTGCTAGGGCGTGGCTTGAAAGCTTCACAATGATCTTGAGAGACTGATTGGTCGTCTGAGTAAAATGAGCCCGCCCCCTTGTCTCTATGACACTGTGATCCAGAGTTATGTTCAGTACAAATGCGGTTTCTATGGTGTAGGACAGCCCATTTCATGGGCTGTCCTACACCATAGTACGTGAATGGGGCAACTTTGGGCCCCTCCTGCCCCCCAGGGGTGCAACTTTTACCCCATTGTGTGGTATGTTGTTACAGAGCCTACCAGCCTCTTCAAATGTGATCCAGAGTTATGTTCAATAGAATATCGCTTACTATGGTGTAGGACAGCCCATTTCATGGGCTGTCCTACACCATAGTACTTCATTGGGGCAACTTTGGGCCCCTCCTGCCCCCCAGGGGTGCAACTTTTACCCCATTGTGTGGTATGTTCTTACAGAGCCTGCCAGTCTCTTTAAATGTGCCAAATTACACGTTTCTGCGACATCCTTGCTCTGAGCTATGAGTCTGTGAATTTTGGTTGCTAAGGTGCTCGATAATGGTTGCTAGGGAGGGGCTAGGAAGTGTTGATGTGATTCATGATTGGCTGTTTGCTGCCCCGAGTCAAACGAGACCACCCTCATGTTTCTATGACTCTTCTATCCAGAGATATCCATTTGATCTCTTTCAATGGAAGTCTATGGAACTTGTTGCTAAGGTGCTCTAAATGGTTGCTAGGGGCGTGGCCTGATAGCTTCACAATGACCCTGAGAGACTGATTGGTCGTCTGAGTAAAATGAGCCCGCCCCCTTGTCTCTATGACACTGTTATCCAGAGTTATGTTCAATACAAAATCGCTTACTCTCTCTCTCTCTCCATTTCATGGGCCGTCCTACACCATGTTAAGTCAATAGGAAAAGTTTGGGCCGCTCCTGCCCCCCAGGGGTGCAACTTTTACCCCATTGTGAGGTATGTTCTTACAGAGCCTGCCAGCCTCTCCAAATGTGGTAAATTTCACATTTCTACGAAATCCCAACTCTGAGCTATGACTCGTCAAAGTTTGACGTAATGTTAAGTCTATGCGTTTTTTCGTCGACTTTTTCGCCCCTGGGGCGACCACCGCACCCCCGATCGCTTATAAAAGTCATAGCACACCATTCCCGAATATGCCGCACGATTTGACACCTCATTCATGGGTCTGTGACAAAAGCTGCGGGAGGAGTAGCGCGCCAAAAAAGCGGCGGAATAAAAAGAAGAATAATAATAAGTATGAGCAATAACACTAATGTTGCTTTGCCTATAGGCAAGCACCATTAATAAGTATGAGCAATAACACTAATGTTGCTTTGCCTATAGGCAAGCACCATTAATAAGAATAATAAGTATGAGCAATAACAATACTGTTGCCTTGCTAAAGCAAGCACCAGTAACTAGAACGTACATTTCCAGAAGAAAATGTGAATGGTGCTTGCAGTGGCAAAACTCGACACTCGGATGCTAGAGTGTGGTACATGATTGCATACGAGCCAACAACCATGTCTGTACGATGTTCTGCTGCTGAGATATGGCTTATTCATGTTGTTCGGGTGGTTGCTAGGGTGTTCTGGGTGGTTGCTAGGGTGTTCTGGGTGGTTGCTAGGCAGTTGCTAGGGTGTTTTGGGTGGTTGCTAGGTGGTTGCTAGGCGGTTGCAAGGCGGTTGCTAGGCAGTTGCTAGGGTGTTCTGGGTGGTTGCTAGGCGGTTGCTAGGGTATTCTGAATGGTTGCTAGGCGGTTGCTAGGGTCTTCTGGGTGGTTGCTAGGGTGTTGCTAGGCAGTTGCTAGGGTGTTCTGGGTGGTTGCTAGGCGGTTGCTAGGCGGTTGTTAGGGTGTTCTGGGTGGTTGCTAGGCGGTTGCTAGGTGGTTGCTAGGGTGTTCTGGGTGGTTGCTAGGCGGTTGCTAGGGTGTTCTGGATGGTTGCTAGGCGGTTGCTAGGTGGTTGCTAGGCGGTTGCTAGGGTGTTCTGGGTGGTTGCTAGGCAGTTGCTAGGGTATTCTGGGTAGTTGCTATGGTGTTACTAGGTGGTTGGTAGTTGTCACAGATGGTTACTATGGAGTTTGTAGCATTTTCTTGGCATGATTTAGCACTTAGCTAATCAAAATTAGCATGTAGCTATTCACTGCTAGCATGTGTAGCATGTAGCAAATCCTGTTTGCTAGCATGAGTCAAAAGAGCCAACCTCCATCTCTATACGATGTTCTGATGCAGAGATATACGCCTTGTAAAACGGTTGCTAGGGTAATCTGTTTGGTTGCTAGGGAGTGTCTTGGCATTTGCCAATCTTGAAGCTCCAAAGTCAGTGTGAATGTATAAACCAACCCCCATCTCTATACGATGTTTTGATGCAGAGACATAGGTCTTGCAAAATGGTTGCTAGGGTACTCTCTTTTGTTGCTAGGGAGTGGCTTGGCAGCTGCCAATCATGAAACTCCAAAGGCTGCTTGTCAGTATGAATGATATAAACCAACTCCCACGTCTCTGTGACATTCAGAATGGAAGATATCCCTCTTTGGATTTTGGTTGCTAAGGTGCTCGACAATGGTTGCTAGGGAGGGGCTAGGATGTGTTGAGGTGATTGGGGATTGGCTGTTTGCTGCCCCGAGTCAAACGAGCCCACCCTCATGTTTCTATGACACTTATATCCTGAGATATCCCTTTGATGTCTTTCAATGGAAGTCTATGGAGCTTGTTGCTAAGGAGCTCTAAATGGTTGCTAGGGCGTCGCTTGAAAGCTTCACAATGATCCTGAGAGACTGATTGGTCGTCTGAGTAAAATGAGCCCGCCCCCTTGTCTCTATGACACTGTGATCCAGAGTTATGTTCAATACAAATGCGGTTTCTATGGTGTAGGACAGCCCATTTCATGGGCTGTCCTACACCATAGTACGTGAATGGGGCAACTTTGGGCCGGTCCTGCCCCCCAGGGGTGCAACTTTTACCCCATTGTGTGGTATGTTGTTACAGAGCCTACCAGCCTCTTCAAATGTGATCCAGAGTTATGTTCAATAGAATATCGCTTACTATGGTGTAGGACAGCCCATTTCATGGGCTGTCCTACACCATAGTACTTCATTGGGGCAACTTTGGGCCCCTCCTGCCCCCCAGGGGTGCAAATTTTACCCCATTTTGTGGTATGTTCTTACAGAGCCTGCCAGTCTCTTTAAATGTGCCAAATTACACGTTTCTGCGACTTCCTTGCTCTGAGCTATGAGTCTGTGAATTTTGGTTGCTAAGGGGCTCAACAATGGTTGCTAGGGAGGGGCTAGGATGTGTTGAGGTGATTGGGGATTGGCTGTTTGCTGCCCCGAGTCAAACGAGCCCACCCTCATGTTTCTATGACACTTATTTCCTGAGATATCCCTTTGATGTCTTTCAATGGAAGTCTATGGAGCTTGTTGCTAAGGAGCTCTAAATGGTTGCTAGGGCGTCGCTTGAAAGCTTCACAATGATCCTGAGAGACTGATTGGTCGTCTGAGTAAAATGAGCCCGCCCCCTTGTCTCTATGACACTGTGATCCAGAGTTATGTTCAATACAAATGCGGTTTCTATGGTGTAGGACAGCCCATTTCATGGGCTGTCCTACACCATAGTACGTGAATGGGGCAACTTTGGGCCGGTCCTGCCCCCCAGGGGTGCAACTTTTACCCCATTGTGTGGTATGTTGTTACAGAGCCTACCAGCCTCTTCAAATGTGATCCAGAGTTATGTTCAATAGAATATCGCTTACTATGGTGTAGGACAGCCCATTTCATGGGCTGTCCTACACCATAGTACTTCATTGGGGCAAATTTGGGCCCCTCCTGCCCCCCAGGGGTGCAACTTTTACCCCATTGTGTGGTATGTTCTTACAGAGCCTGCCAGTCTCTTTAAATGTGCCAAATTACACGTTTCTGCGACATCCTTGCTCTGAGCTATGAGTCTGTGAACTTTTGTTGCTAAGCTGCTCGACAATGGTTGCTAGGGCGTGGCTTGATAGCTTCACAATGATCCTGAGATGCTGATTGGTCTTCTGAGTAAAATGAGCCCGCCCCCTTGTCTCTGTGACACTGTGATCCAGAGTTATGTTCAATGCAAAATCGCTTACTATGGTGTAGGACGGCCCATTTCATGGGCCGTCCTACACCATGTTAAGTCTATGGGCCAAATTTGGGCCGGTCCTGCCCCCCAGGGGTGCAACTTTTACCCCATTTTGAGGTATGGTCTTACAGAGCCTGCCAGCCTCTTCAAATGTGGCAAATTTCACGTTTCTGCGACATCCTCTCTCGGAGCTACGACTCGTCAAAATTTGACGCAATGTTAAGTCTATGGGACTTTTTGGGCCGCTTTTTCGCCCCTGGGGCGACCACCGCACCCCCGATCGCTTATAAAAGTCATAGCACACGATTCCCGAATAGGCCGCACGTTTTGACACCTCATTCAGGGGTGTGTGACAAACGGTCCAGGAGGAGTAGCGCGCCAAACTTTTGTGTGGAAGAATAAAAATAAAAAAAAAAGAATAACTAGAATGTACATTTCCAGAAGAAAATGTGAATGGTGCTTGCAGTGGCAAAAAACACGACCCGGTGTTTCTGGGTGGTTGCTAGGCGGTTGCTAGGGTGTATTGGGTGGTTGCTAGGCGGTTGCTATGGTGTTCTGGATGGTCGCTAAGCAGTTGCTAGGCGGTTGCTAGGGTGTTCTGGGTGGTTGCTAGGCGGTTGCTAGGTGGATGCTAGGGTGTTCTGGGTGGTTGCTAGGCGGTTTGAAAGGGTGTTCTGGGTGGTTGCTAGGCGGTTGCTAGGGTGTTCTGGGTGGTTGCTAGGTGGTTGCTAGGGTGTTCTGGGTGGTTGCTAGGTGGTTGCTAGGTGGTTGCTAGGGTGTTATGGGTGGTTGCTAGGCGGTTGCTAGGGTGTTCTGGAAGGTTGCTAGGCGGTTGCTAGGGTGTTCTGGGTGGTTGCTAGGCGGTTGCTAGGTGGTTGCTAGGGTGTTCTGGGCGGTTGCTAGGCAGTTGCTAAGGTGTTCTGAGTGTTTGCTAGGGCGTTGCTAGGCAGTTGCTAGGGTATTTTTGTGGTTGCTAGGGCGTTGCTAGGCAGTTGCTAGGGTATTCTGGGTAGTTGCTATGGTGTTACTAGGTGGTTGGTAGTTGTCACAGATGGTTACTATGGTGTTTGTAGCATTTTCTTGGCATGATTTAGCACTTAGCTAATCAAAATTAGCATGTAGCTATTCACTGCTAGCATGTGTAGCATGTAGCATGTCCTGTTTGCTGGCATGAGTCAAAAGAGCCAACCCCCATCTCTATACGATGTTCTGGTGCAGAGATATACGCCTTGCAAAACGGTTGCTAGGGTAATCTGTTTGGTTGCTAGGGAGTGGCTTGGCAGCTGCCAATCATGAAGCTCCAAAGTCAGTGTGAATGTATAAACCAACCCCCATCTCTATACGATGTTTTGATGCAGAGATATAGGTCTTGCAAAATGGTTGCTAGGGTACTCTCTTTTGTTGCTAGGGAGTGGCTTTGCAGCTGCCAATCATGAAACTCCAAAGGCTGCTTGTCAGTGTGAATGATATAAACCAACTCCCACGTCTCTGTGACATTCAGAATGGAAGATATCCCTCTTTGGATTTTGGTTGCTAAGGTGCTCGACAATGGTTGCTAGGGAGGGGCTAGGATGTGTTGAGGTGATTGGGGATTGGCTGTTTGCTGCCCCGAGTCAAACGAGCCAACCCTCATGTTTCTATGACATTTCTATCCAGAGATATCCCTTTGATGTCTTTCAATGGAAGTCTATGGAGCTTGTTGCTAAGGAGCTCTAAATGGTTGCTAGGGCGTGGCTTGAAAGCTTCACAATGATCCTGAGAGACTGATTGGTCGTCTGAGTAAAATGAGCCCGCCCCTTGTCTCTATGACACTGTGATCCAGAGTAATGTTCAATACAAATGCGGTTTCTATGGTGTAGGACAGCCCATTTCATGGGCTGTCCTACACCATAGTACTTCATTGGGGCAACTTTGGGCCGGTCCTGCCCCCCAGGGGTGCAACTTTTACCCCATTGTGTGGTATGTTGTTACAGAGCCTAACAGCCTCTTCAAATGTGATCCAGAGTTATGTTCAATAGAATATCGCTTACTATGGTGTAGGACAGCCCATTTCATGGGCTGTCCTACACCATATTACTTTATTGGGGCAACTTTGGGCCCCTCCTGCCCCCCAGGGGTGCAACTTTTACCCCATTGTGTGGTATGTTCTTACAGAGCCTGCCAGTCTCTTTAAATGTGCCAAATTACACGTTTCTGCGACATCCTTGCTCTGAGCTATGAGTCTGTGAATTTTGGTTGCTAAGGTGCTCGACAATGGTTGCTAGGGAGAGGCTAGGAAGTGTTGATGTGATTCATGATTGGCTGTTTGCTGCCCTGAGTCAAACGAGACCACCCTCATGTTTCTATGACTCTTCTATCCAGAGATATCCATTTGATCTCTTTCAATGGAAGTCTATGGAACTTGTTGCTAAGGTGCTCTAAATGGTTGCTAGGGGCGTGGCCTGATAGCTTCACAATGATCCTGAGAGACTGATTGGTCGTCTGAGTAAAATGAGCCCGCCCCCTTGTCTCTATGACACTGTGATCCAGAGTTATGTTCAATACAAAATCGCTTTCTCTCTCTCTCTCTCTCTCCATTTCATGGGCCGTCCTACACCATGTTAAGTCAATAGGAAAAGTTTGGGCCGCTCCTGCCCCCCAGGGGTGCAACTTTTACCCCATTGTGAGGTATGTTCTTACAGAGCCTGCCAGCCTCTCCAAATGTGGTAAATTTCACATTTCTACGAAATCCTCGCTCTGAGCTATGACTCGTCAAAGTTTGACGTAATGTTAAGTCTATGGGATTTTTCGTCGACTTTTTCGCCCCTGGGGCGAACACCGCACCCCTGATCGCTTATAAAAGTCATAGCACACCATTCCCGGATAGGCCGCACGTTTTGACACCTCATTCATGGGTCTGTGACAAAAACTGCGGGAGGAGTAGCGCGTCAAAAAAGCGGCGGAATAAAAAGAAGTAAAATAATAAGTATGAGCAATAACACTAATGTTGCTTTGCCTATAGGCAAGCACCATTAACTAGAACGTACATTTCCAGAAGAAAATGTGAATGGTGCTTGCAGTGGCAAAAAACACGACCCGGTTGCTAGGGTGTTCTGGGTGGTTGCTAGGCGGTTCTGGGTGGTTGCTAGGCGGTTGCTAGGGTGTTCTGGGTGGTTGCTAGGTGGTTGCTAGGGTGTTCTGGGCGGTTGCTAGGCGGTTGCTAGGCGGTTGCTTAGG
Organism: Phoxinus phoxinus; assembly: GCF_949152265.1. NCBI lineage: Eukaryota > Metazoa > Chordata > Actinopteri > Cypriniformes > Leuciscidae > Phoxinus > Phoxinus phoxinus. The sequence continues at coordinate 14,189,811 of NC_136883.1, forward strand.
TGTTCTGGGTGGTTGCTAGGTGGTTGCTAGGGTGTTGTAGGTGGTTGCTAGGTGGTTGCTAGGCGGTTGCTAGGGTGTTCTGGCTGGTTGCTAGGCGGTTGCTGGGTGGTTGCTAGGTGGTTGCTAGGGTGTTCTGGGTGGTTGCTAGGTGGTTGCTAGGGTGTTCTGGGTGGTTGCTAGGTGGTTGCTAGGGTGTTCTGGGTGGTTGCTAGGGTGTTCTGGGTGGTTGCTAGGGTGTTGCTAGGCAGTTGCTAGGGTGTTCTGGGTGGTTGCTAGGGCGTTGCTAGGGGGTTGCTAGGGTTTTTTTGTGGTTGCTAGGGCGTTGCTAGGCAGTTGCTAGGGTATTCTGGGTAGTTGCTATGGTGTTACTAGGTGGTTGGTAGTTGTCACAGATGGTTACTATGGTGTTTGTAGCATTTTATTGGCATGATTTAGCTCTTAGCTAATCAATATTAGCATGTAGCTATTCACTGCTAGCATGTGTAGCATGTAGCAAGTCCTGTTTGCTAGCATGAGTCAAAAGAGCCAACCCCCATCTCTATACGATGTTCTGATGCAGAGATATACGCCTTGCAAAACGGTTGCTAGGGTAATCTGTTTGGTTGCTAGGGAGTGGCTTGGCAGCTGCCAATCATGAAGCTCCAAAGTCAGTGTGAATGTATAAACCAACCCCCATCTCTATACGATGTTTTGATGCAGAGATATAGGTCTTGCAAAATGGTTGCTAGGGTACTCTCTTTTGTTGCTAGGGAGTGGCTTGGCAGCTGCCAATCATGAAACTCCAAAGGCCGCTTGTCAGTATGAATGATATAAACCAACTCCCACGTCTCTGTGACATTCAGAATGGAAGATATCCCTCTTTGGATTTTGGTTGCTAAGGTGCTCGACAATGGTTGCTAGGGAGGGGCTAGGATGTGTTGAGGTGATTGGGGATTGGCTGTTTGCTGCCCCGAGTCAAACGAGCCCACCCTCATGTTTCTATGACACTTATATCCTGAGATATCCCTTTGATGTCTTTCAATGGAAGTCTATGGAGCTTGTTGCTAAGGAGCTCTAAATGGTTGCTAGGGCGTGGCTTGAAAGCTTCACAATGATCCTGAGAGACTGATTGGTCGTCTGAGTAAAATGAGCCCGCCCCCTTGTCTCTATGACACTGTGATCCAGAGTTATGTTCAATACAAATGCGGTTTCTATGGTGTAGGACAGCCCATTTCATGGGCTGTCCTACACCATAGTACGTGAATGGGGCAACTTTGGGCCGGTCCTGCCCCCCAGGGGTGCAACTTTTACCCCATTGTGTGGTATGTTGTTACAGAGCCTACCAGCCTCTTCAAATGTGATCCAGAGTTATGTTCAATAGAATATCGCTTACTATGGTGTAGGACAGCCCACATTGGGGCAACTTTGGGCCGGTCCTGCCCCCCAGGGGTGCAACTTTTACCCCATTGTGTGGTATGTTGTTACAGAGCCTACCAGCCTCTTCAAATGTGATCCAGAGTTATGTTCAATAGAATATCGCTTACTATGGTGTAGGACAGCCCATTTCATGGGCTGTCCTACACCATAGTACTTCATTGGGGCAACTTTGGGCCCCTCCTGCCCCCCAGGGGTGCAACTTTTACCCCATTGTGTGGTATGTTGTTACAGAGCCTACCAGCCTCTTCAAATGTGATCCAGAGTTATGTTCAATAGAATATCGCTTACTATGGTGTAGGACAGCCCATTTCATGGGCTGTCCTACACCATAGTACTTCATTGGGGCAACTTTGGGCCCCTCCTACCCCCCAGGGATGCAACTTTTACCCCATTGTGTGGTATGTTCTTACAGAGCCTGCCAGTCTCTTTAAATGTGCCAAATTACACGTTTCTGCGACATCCTTGCTCTGAGCTATGAGTCTGTGAATTTTGGTTGCTAAGGTGCTCGACAATGGTTGCTAGGGAGGGGCTAGGAAGTGTTGATGTGATTCATGATTGGCTGTTTGCTGCCCCGAGTCAAACGAGACCACCCTCATGTTTCTATGACTCTTCTATCCAGAGATATCCATTTGATCTCTTTCAATGGAAGTCTATGGAACTTGTTGCTAAGGTGCTCTAAATGGTTGCTAGGGGCGTGGCCTGATAGCTTCACAATGATCCGGAGAGACTGATTGGTCGTCTGAGTAAAATGAGCCCGCCCCCTTGTCTCTATGACACTGTGATCCAGAGTTATGTTCAATACAAAATCGCTTGCTCTCTCTCTCTCTCCATTTCATGGGACGTCCTACACCATGTTAAGTCAATAGGAAAAGTTTGGGCCGCTCCTGCCCCCCAGGGGTGCAACTTTTACCCCATTGTGAGGTATGTTCTTACAGAGCCTGCCAGCCTCTCCAAATGTGGTAAATTTCACATTTCTACGAAATCCCAACTCTGAGCTATGACTCGTCAAAGTTTGACGTAATGTTAAGTCTATGCGTTTTTTCGTCGACTTTTTCGCCCCTGGGGCGACCACCGCACCCCCGATCGCTTATAAAAGTCATAGCACACCATTCCCGAATAGGCCGCACGTTTTGACACCTCATTCAGGGGTCTGTGACAAAAGCTGCGGGAGGAGTAGCGCGTCAAAAAAGCGGCGGAATAAGAATAATAACTAGAACGTACATTTCCAGAAGAAAATGTGAATGGTGCTTGCAGTGGCAAAAAACACGACCCGGTTGCTAGGGTGAGATACATGATTGCGTACGAGCCAACAACCATGTCTGTACGATGTTTTGCTGCTGAGATATGGCTTATTCATGTTGTCCGGGTGGTTGCTAGGGTGTTCTGGATGGTTGCTAGGCAGTTGCTAGGGTGTTCTGGATGGTTGCTAGGCAGTTGCTAGGGTGTTATGGGCGGTTGCTGGGCAGTTGCTAGGCGGTTGCTAGGGTGTTCTGGGTGGTTGTTAGGCAGTTGCTAGGGTGTTCTGGGTGGTTGCTAGGCAGTTGCTAGGGTGTTCTGGATGGTCGTTAGGCGGTTGCTAGGCAGTTGCTAGGGTGTTCTGGGTGGTTACTAGGGCGTTGCTAGGCAGTTGCTAGGGTGTTCTGGGTGGTTGCTAGGGCGTTGCTACGCAGTTGCTAGGGTATTCTGGGTAGTTGCTATGTTGTTACTAGGTGGTTGGTAGTTGTCACAGATGGTTACTATGGTGTTTGTAGCATTTTCTTGGCATGATTTAGCACTTAGCTAATCAAAATTAGCATGTAGCTATTCACTGCTAGCATGTGTAGCATGTAGCAAGTCCTGTTTGCTAGCATGAGTCAAAAGAGCCAACCCCCATCTCTATACGATGTTCTGATGCAGAGATATACGCCTTGCAAAACGGTTGCTAGGGTAATCTGTTTGGTTGCTAGGGAGTGGCTTGGCAGCTGCCAATCATGAAGCTCCAAAGTCAGTGTGAATGTATAAACCAACCCCCATCTCTATACGATGTTTTGATGCAGAGATATAGGTCTTGCAAAATGGTTGCTAGGGTACTCTCTTTTGTTGCTAGGGAGTGGCTTGGCAGCTGCCAATCATGAAACTCCAAAGGCTGCTTGTCAGTATGAATGATATAAACCAACTCCCACATCTCTGTGACATTCAGAATGGAAGATATCCCTGTCTGGATTTTGGTTGCTAAGGTGCTCGACAATGGTTGCTAGGGAGGGGCTAGGAAGTGTTGAGGTGATTGGGGATTGGCTGTTTGCTGCCCCAAGTCAAACGAGCCAACCCTCGTGTTTCTATGACACTTATATCCTGAGATATCCCTTTGATGTCTTTCAATGGAAGTCTATGGAGCTTGTTGCTAAGGAGCTCTAAATGGTTGCTAAGGCGTGGCTTGAAAGCTTCACAATGATCCTGACAGACTGATTGGTCGTCTGAGTAAAATGAGCCCGCCCCCTTGTTTCTATGACACTGTGATCCAGAGTTATGTTCAATACAAATGCGGTTTCTATGGTGTAGGACAGCCCATTTCATGGGCTGTCCTACACCATAGTACGTGAATGGGGCTACTTTGGGCCGGTCCTGCCCCCCAGGGGTGCAACTTTTACCCCATTGTGTGGTATGTTGTTACAGAGCCTACCAGCCTCTTCAAATGTGATCCAGAGTTATGTTCAATAGAATATCGCTTACTATGGTGTAGGACAGCCCATTTCATGGGCTGTCCTACACCATAGTACTTCATTGGGGCAACTTTGGGCCCCTCCTGCCCCCCAGGGGTGCAACTTTTACCCCATTGTGTGGTATGTTCTTACAGAGCCTGCCAGTCTCTTTAAATGTGCCAAATTACACGTTTCTGCGACATCCTTGCTCTGAGCTATGAGTCTGTGAATTTTGGTTGCTAAGGTGCTCGACAATGGTTGCTAGGGAGGGGCTAGGAAATGTTGATGTGATTCATGATTGGCTGTTTGCTGCCCCGAGTCAAACGAGACCACCCTCATGTTTCTATGACTCTTCTATCCAGAGATATCCATTTGATCTCTTTCAATGGAAGTCTATGGAACTTGTTGCTAAGGTGCTCTAAATGGTTGCTAGGGGCGTGGCCTGATAGCTTCACAATGATCCGGAGAGACTGATTGGTCGTCTGAGTAAAATGAGCCCGCCCCCTTGTCTCTATGACACTGTGATCCAGAGTTATGTTCAATACAAAATCGCTTGCTCTCTCTCTCTCTCCATTTCATGGGACGTCCTACACCATGTTAAGTCAATAGGAAAAGTTTGGGCCGCTCCTGCCCCCCAGGGGTGCAACTTTTACCCCATTGTGAGGTATGTTCTTACAGAGCCTGCCAGCCTCTCCAAATGTGGTAAATTTCACATTTCTACGAAATCCCAACTCTGAGCTATGACTCGTCAAAGTTTGACGTAATGTTAAGTCTATGCGTTTTTTCGTCGACTTTTTCGCCCCTGGGGCGACCACCGCACCCCCGATCGCTTACAAAAGTCATAGCACACCATTCCCGAATAGGCCGCACGTTTTGACACCTCATTCAGGGGTCTGTGACAAAAGCTGCGGGAGGAGTAGCGCGTCAAAAAAGCGGCGGAATAAAAAGAATAAAAAGAATAATAAGTATGAGCAATAACACTAATGTTGCTTTGCCTATAGGCAAGCACCATTAATAATAAGTATGAGCAATAACACTAATGTTGCTTTGCCATAGGCAAGCACCATTAATAAGTATGAGCAATAACACTAATGTTGCTTTGCCTATAGGCAAGCACCATTAATAATAAGTATGAGCAATAACAATACTGTTGCCTTGCTAAAGCAAGCACCAGTAATAATAAGTATGAGCAATAACAATACTGTTGCCTTGCTAAAGCAAGCACCAGTAACTAGAACGTACATTTCCAGAAGAAAATGTGAATGGTGCTTGCAGTGGCAAAAAACACGACCCGGTTGCTAGGGTGTTCTTGGAGTTTGCTATGAAGATGCTAAGGTGTTCTGGGTGGTTGCTAGGGTGTATTGGGTGGTTGCTAGGCGGTTGCTAGGGTGTTCTAGGTGGTTGCTAGGTGGTTGCTAGGGTGTTCTGGGTGGTTGCTAGGCGGTTGCTAGGGTGTTCTGGGTGGTTGCTAGGGTGTTCTGGGTGGTTGCTAGGCGGTTGCTAGGTGGTTGCTAGGCGGTTGCTAGGGTGTTCTGGGTGGTTGCTAGGCGGTTGCTAGGTTGTTCTGGGTGGTTGCTAAGCGGTTGCTAGGGTGTTCTGGGTGGTTGCTAGGCGGTTGCTAGGGTGTTCTGGGTGGTCGCTAGGCGGTTGCTAGGCAGTTGCTAGGGTGTTCAAGGTGGTTACTAGGGCGTTGCTAGGCAGATGCCAGGGTATTTTTGTGGTTGCTAGGGCGTTGCTACGCAGTTGCTAGGGTATTCTGGGTAGTTGCTATGTTGTTACTAGGTGGTTGGTAGTTGTCACAGATGGTTACTATGGTGTTTGTAGCATTTTCTTGGCATGATTTAGCACTTAGCTAATCAAAATTAGCATGTAGCTATTCACTGCTAGCATGTGTAGCATGTAGCAAGTCCTGTTTGCTAGCATGAGTCAAAAGAGCCAACCCCCATCTCTATACGATGTTCTGATGCAGAGATATACGCCTTGCAAAACGGTTGCTAGGGTAATCTGTTTGGTTGCTAGGGAGTGTCTTGGCATTTGCCAATCATGAAGCTCCAAAGTCAGTGTGAATGTATAAACCAACCCTCATCTCTATACGATGTTTTGATGCAGAGATATAGGTCTTGCAAAATGGTTGCTAGGGTACTCTCTTTTGTTGCTAGGGAGTGGCTTGGCAGCTGCCAATCATGAAACTCCAAAGGCTGCTTGTCAGTATGAATGATATAAACCAACTCCCACGTCTCTTTGACATTCAGAATGGAAGATATCCCTGTCTGGATTTTGGTTGCTAAGGTACTCGACAATGGTTGCTAGGGAGGGGCTAGGAAGTGTTGAGGTGATTGGGGATTGGCTGTTTGCTGCCCCGAGTCAAACGAGCCAACCCTCGTGTTTCTATGACACTTATATCCTGAGATATCCCTTTGATGTCTTTCAATGGAAGTCTATGGAGCTTGTTGCTAAGGAGCTCTAAATGGTTGCTAGGGCGTGGCTTGAAAGCTTCACAATGATCCTGAGAGACTGATTGGTCGTCTGAGTAAAATGAGCCCGCCCCCTTGTCTCTATGACACTGTGATCCAGAGTTATGTTCAATACAAATGCGGTTTCTATGGTGTAGGACAGCCCATTTCATGGGCTGTCCTACACCATAGTACGTGAATGGGGCAACTTTGGGCCGGTCCTGCCCCCCAGGGGTGCAACTTTTACCCCATTGTGTGGTATGTTGTTACAGAGCCTGCCAGCCTCTTCACATGTGATCCAGAGTTATGTTCAATAGAATATCGCTTACTATGGTGTAGGACAGCCCATTTCATGGGCTGTCCTACACCATAGTACTTCATTGGGGCAACTTTGGGCCCCTCCTGCCCCCCAGGGGTGCAACTTTTACCCCATTGTGTGGTATGTTCTTACAGAGCCTGCCAGTCTCTTTAAATGTGCCAAATTACACGTTTCTGCGACATCCTTGCTCTGAGCTATGAGTCTGTGAATTTTGGTTGCTAAGGTGCTCGACAATGGTTGCCAGGGAGGGGCTAGGAAGTGTTGATGTGATTCATGATTGGCCGTTTGCTGCCCCGAGTCAAACGAGCCCACCCTCATGTTTCTATGACTCTTCTATCCAGAGATATCCATTTGATCTTTTTCAATGGAAGTCTATGGAACTTGTTGCTAAGGTGCTCTAAATGGTTGCTAGGGGCGTGGCCTGATAGCTTCACAATGATCCGGAGAGACTGATTGGTCGTCTGAGTAAAATGAGCCCGCCCCCTTGTCTCTATGACACAGTGAACCAGAGTTATGTTCAATACAAAATCGCTTACTCTCTCTCTCTCTCTCCATTTCATGGGACGTCCTACACCATGTTAAGTCAATAGGAAAAGTTTGGGCCGGTCCTGCCCCCCAGGGGTGCAACTTTTACCCCATTGTGAGGTATGTTCTTACAGAGCCTGCCAGCCTCTCCAAATGTGGTAAATTTCACATTTCTACGAAATCCTCGCTCTGAGCTATGACTCGTCAAAGTTTGACGTAATGTTAAGTCTATGGGATTTTTCGTCGACTTTTTCGCCCCTGGGGCAAACACCGCACCCCCGATCGCTTATAAAAGTCATAGCACACCATTCCCGAATAGGCCGCACGTTTTGACACCTCATTCAGGGGTCTGTGACAAAAGCTGCGGGAGGAGTAGTGCGTCAAAAAAGCGGCGGAATAAAAAGAAGTAAAATAATAACTAGAACGTACATTTCCAGAAGAAAATGTGAATGGTGCTTGCAGTGGCAAAACTCGACACTCGGTTGCTAGAGTGTGGTACACGATTGCATACGAGCCAACAACCATGTCTGTACGATGTTCTGCTGCTGAGATATGGCTTATTCATGTTGTTTGGGTGGTTGCTAGGGTGTTCTGGGTGGTTGCTAGGCAGTTGCTAGGGTGTTCTGGTTGGTTGCTATGTGGTTGCTAGGGTGTTGCTAGGCGGTTGCTAGGGTGTTCTGGGTGGTTGCTATGTGGTTGCTAGGGTGTTGCTAGGTGGTTGCTAGGGTGTTCTGGGTGGTTGCTAGGCGGTTGCTAGGGTGTTATGGGTGGTTGCTAGGGTGTTGCTAGGCAGTTGCTAGGGTGTTCTGGGTGGTTGCTAGGGCGTTGCTAGGCAGTTGCTAGGGTATTCTGGGTAGTTGCTATGGTGTTACTAGGTGGTTGGTAGTTGTCACAGATGGTTACTATGGAGTTTGTAGCATTTTCTTGGCATGATTTAGCACTTAGCTAATCAAAATTAGCATGTAGCTATTCACTGCTAGCATGTGTAGCATGTAGCAAGTCCTGTTTGCTAGCATGAGTCAAAAGAGCCAACCCCCATCTCTATACGATGTTCTGATGCAGAGATATACGCCTTGCAAAACGGTTGCTAGGGTAATCTGTTTGGTTGCTAGGGAGTGTCTTGGCATTTGCCAATCATGAAGCTCCAAAGTCAGTGTGAATGTATAAACCAACCCCCATCTCTATACGATGTTTTGATGCAGAGATATAGGTCTTGCAAAATGGTTGCTAGGGTACTCTCTTTTGTTGCTAGGGAGTGGTTTGGCAGCTGCCAATCATGAAACTCCAAAGGCTGCTTGTCAGTATGAATGATATAAACCAACTCCCACGTCTCTGTGACATTCAGAATGGAAGATATCCCTATTTGGATTTTGGTTGCTAAGGTGCTCGACAATGGTTGCTAGGGAGGGGCTAGGATGTGTTGAGGTGATTGGGGATTGGCTGTTTGCTGCCCCGAGTCAAACGAGCCCACCCTCATGTTTCTATGACACTTATATCCTGAGATATCCCTTTGATGTCTTTCAATGGAAGTCTATGGAGCTTGTTGCTAAGGAGCTCTAAATGGTTGCTAGGGCGTGGCTTGAAAGCTTCACAATGATCCTGAGAGACTGATTGGTCGTCTGAGTAAAATGAGCCCGCCCCCTTGTCTCTATGACACTGTGATCCAGAGTTATGTTCAATAAAAATGCGGTTTCTATGGTGTAGGACAGCCCATTTCATGGGCTGTCCTACACCATAGTACGTGAATGGGGCAACTTTGGGCCGGTCCTGCCCCCCAGGGGTGCAACTTTTACCCCATTGTGTGGTATGTTGTTACAGAGCCTACCAGCCTCTTCAAATGTGATCCAGAGTTGTTCAATAGAATATCGCTTACTATGGTGTAGGACAGCCCATTTCATGGGCTGTCCTACACCATAGTACTTCATTGGGGCAACTTTGGGCCCCTCCTGCCCCCCAGGGGTGCAACTTTTACCTCATTGTGTGGTATGTTCTTACAGAGCCTGCCAGTCTCTTTAAATGTGCCAAATTACACGTTTCTGCGACATCCTTGCTCTGAGCTATGAGTCTGTGAATTTTGGTTGCTAAGGTGCTCGACAATGGTTGCTAGGGAGGGGCTAGGAAGTGTTGATGTGATTCATGATTGGCTGTTTGCTGCCCCGAGTCAAACGAGACCACCCTCATGTTTCTATGACTCTTCTGTCCAGAGATATCCATTTGATCTCTTTCAATGGAAGTCTATGGAACTTGTTGCTAAGGTGCTCTAAATGGTTGCTAGGGGCGTGGCCTGATAGCTTCACAATGATCCTGAGAGACTGATTGGTTGTCTGAGTAAAATGAGCCCGCCCCCTTGTCTCTATGACACTGTGATCCAGAGTTATGTTCAATACAAAATCGCTTACTCTCTCTCTCTCTCCATTTCATGGGCCGTCCTACACCATGTTAAGTCAATGGGAAACTTTCGGGCGCTCCTGCCCCCCAGGGGTGCAACTTTTACCCCATTGTGAGGTATATTCTTACAGAGCCTGCCAGCCTCTCCAAATGTGGTGAATTTCACATTTCTGCAAAATCCTCGCTCTGAGCTATGAGGCGTCAAAGTTTGACGCAATGTTAAGTCTATGGGATTTTTCGGCAACTTTTTCGCCCCTGGGGCGAACACCGCACCCCCGATCGCTTATAAAAGTCATAGCACACCATTCCCGAATAGGCCGCACGATTTGACACCTCATTCAGGGGTCTGTGACAAAAACTGCGGGAGGAGTAGCGCGTCAAAAAAACGGCGGAATAAGAAGTAGGAAGAATAATAAGTATGAGCAATAACAATAATGATGCCTTGCTAAAGCAAGCACCATTAATAAGTATGAGCAATAACACTAATGTTGCTTTGCCATAGGCAAGCACCATTAATAAGTATGAGCAATAACACTAATGTTGCTTTGCCATAGGCAAGCACCATTAACTAGAATGTACATTTCCAGAAGAAAATGTGAATGGTGCTTGCAGTGGCAAAACTCGACACTCGGTTGCTAGAGTGTGGTACATGATTGCATACGAGCCAACAACTATGTCTGTACGATGTTCTGCTGCTGAGATATGGCTTATTCATGTTGTTCGGGTGGTTGCTAGGGTGTTCTGGTTGGTTGCTAGGGTATTCTGGGTGGTTGCTAGGCAGTTGCTAGGGTGTTCTGGGTGGTTGCTATGTGGTTGCTAGGGTGTTGCTAGGCGGTTGCTAGGGTGTTCTGGGTGGTTGCTAGGCGGTTGCTAGGGTGTTATGGGTGGTTGCTAGGGTGTTATGGGTGGTTGCTAGGCGGTAGCTAGGGAGTTCTGGGTGGTTGCTAGGCGGTTGCTAGGGTGTTCTGGGTGGTTGCTAGGCGGTTGCTAGGCGGTTGCTAGGGAGTTCTGGGTGGTTGCTAGGCGGTTGCTATGCGGTTGCTAGGGTGTTCTGGGCGGTTGCTACGCGGTTGCTAGGGTGTTCTGGGTGGTCGCTAGGCGGTTGCTAGGGTATTATGGGTGGTTGCTAGGGTGTTACTAGGTGGTTGGTAGTTGTTACAGATGGTTACTATGGAGTTTGTAGCATTTTCTTGGCATGATTTAGCATTTAGCTAATCAAAATTAGCATGTAGCTATTCACTGCTAGCATGTGTAGCATGTAGCAAGTCCTGTTTGCTAGCATGAGTCAAAAGAGCCAACCCCCATCTCTATACGATGTTCTGATGCAGAGATATACGCCTTGCAAAACGGTTGCTAGGGTAATCTGTTTGGTTGCTAGGGAGTGTCTTGGCATTTGCCAATCATGAAGCTCCAAAGTCAGTGTGAATGTATAAACCAACCCCCATCTCTATACGATGTTTTGATGCAGAGATATAGGTCTTGCAAAATGGTTGCTAGGGTACTCTCTTTTGTTGCTAGGGAGTGGCTTGGCAGCTGCCAATCATGAAACTCCAAAGGCTGCTTGTCAGTATGAATGATATAAACCAACTCCCACGTCTCTGTGACATTCAGAATGGAAGATATCCCTCTTTGGATTTTGGTTGCTAAGGTGCTCGACAATGGTTGCTAGGGAGGGGCTAGGATGTGTTGAGGTGATTGGGGATTGGCTGTTTGCTGCCCCGAGTCAAACGAGCCCACCCTCATGTTTCTATGACACTTATATCCTGAGATATCCCTTTGATGTCTTTCAATGGAAGTCTATGGAGCTTGTTGCTAAGGAGCTCTAAATGGTTGCTAGGGCGTGGCTTGAAAGCTTCTCAATGATCCTGAGAGACTGATTGGTCGTCTGAGTAAAATGAGCCCGCCCCCTTGTCTCTATGACACTGTGATCCAGAGTTATGTTCAATACAAATGCGGTTTCTATGGTGTAGGACAGCCCATTTCATGGGCTGTCCTACACCATAGTACTTCATTGGGGCAACTTTGGGCCGGTCCTGCCCCCCAGGGGTGCAACTTTTACCCCATTGTGTGGTATGTTGTTACAGAGCCTACCAGCCTCTTGAAATGTGATCCAGAGTTATGTTCAATAGAATATCGCTTACTATGGTGTAGGACAGCCCATTTCATGGGCTGTCCTACACCATAGTACTTCATTGGGGCAACTTTGGGCCCCTCCTGCCCCCCAGGGGTGCAACTTTTACCCCATTGTGTGGTATGTTCTTAAAGAGCCTGCCAGTCTCTTTAAATGTGCCAAATTACACGTTTCTGCGACATCCTTGCTCTGAGCTACGAGTCTGTGAATTTTGGTTGCTAAGGTGCTCGACAATGGTTGCTAGGGAGGGGCTAGGAAGTGTTGAAGTGATTCATGATTGGCTGTTTGCTGCCCCGAGTCAAACGAGACCACACTCATGTTTCTATGACTCTTCTATCCAGAGATATCCATTTGATCTCTTTCAATGGAAGTCTATGGAACTTGTTGCTAAGGTGCTCTAAATGGTTGCTAGGGGCGTGGCCTGATAGCTTCACAATGATCCGGAGAGACTGATTGGTCGTCTGAGTAAAATGAGCCCGCCCCCTTGTCTCTATGACACTGTGATCCAGAGTTGTGTTCAATACAAAATCGCTTACTATGGTGTAGGACGGCCCATTTCATGGGCCGTCCTATGCCATAGACAATGAATGGGAAAACTTTGGGCCGCTCCTGCCCCCCAGGGGTGCAACTTTTACCCCATTGTGAGGTATATTCTTAAAGAGCCTGCCAGCCTCAACAAATGTCGTAAATTTCACATTTCTACGAAATCCTCGCTCTGAGCTATGAGGCGTTTTACGTTTTTTTCAATGTAAGTCTATGCGTTTTTTTTCGCCGCTATTTCGCCCGTGGGGCGAACATCGTACGCCCGATCGCTTATAAAAGTCATAGCACACCATTCCCAAATAGGCCGCACGTTTTGACACCTCATTCATGGGTCTGTGACAAAAACTGCGGGAGGAGTAGCGAGACGAAAAAAAAGTGGAAGAAGAAGAAGAACTAGAATGTACATTTCCAGAAGAAAATGTGAATGGTGCTTGCAGTGGCAAAACTCGACACTCGGTTGCTAGAGTGTGGTACATGATTGCATACGAGCCAACAACCATGTCTGTACGATTTTCTGCTGCTGAGATATGGCTTATTCATGTTGTTCGGGTGGTTGCTAGGGTGTTCTGGGTGGTTGCTAGGCAGCTGCTAGGGTGTTCTGGGTGGTTGCTAGGTGGTTGCTAGGGTGTTGCTAGGGTGTTCTGGGTGGTTGCTAGGGTGTTATGGGTGGTTGCTAGGCGGTTGCTAGGGAGTTCTGGGCGGTTGCTAGGGTGTTATGGGTGGTTGCTAGGCGGTTGCTAGGGTGTTCTGGGTGGTTGCTAGGCGGTTGCTAGGGTGTTCTGGGTGGTTACTAGGTGGTTGCTAGGGTGTTCTGGGTGGTTGCTAGGCGGTTGCTAGGGAGTTCTGGGTGGTTGCTACGCGGTTGCTAGGGTGTTCTGGGTGGTTGCTACGCGGTTGCTAGGGTGTTCTGGGTGGTCGCTAGGCGGTTGCTAGGGTGTTCTGGGTGGTTGATAGGCGGTTGCTAGGCGGTTGCTAGGGTGTTCTGGGTGGTTGCTAGGCAGTTGCTAGGGTGTTCTGGGTGGTTGCTAGGCGGTTGCTAGGGAGTTCTGGGTGGTTGCTAGGGTGTTCTGGGTGGTTGCTAGGCAGTTGTTAGGGTGTTCTGGGTGGTTGCTAGGCCGTTGCTAGGCAGTTGCTAGGGTATTCTGGGTAGTTGCTATGGTGTTACTAGGTGGTTGGTAGTTGTCACAGATGGTTACTATGGTGTTTGTAGCATTTTCTTGGCATGATTTAACACTTAGCTAATCAAAATTAGCATGTAGCTATTCACTGTTAGCATGTGTAGCATGTAGCAAGTCCTGTTTGCTAGCATGAGTCAAAAGCGCCAACCCCCATTTCTATACGATGTTTTGATGCAGAGATATTGGTCTTGCAAAATGGTTGCTAGGGTAATCTCTTTGGTTGCTAGGGAGTGTCTTGGCATTTGCCTATCATGAAGCTCCAAAGTCAGTGTGAATGTATAAACCAACCCCCGTCTCTATACGATGTTTTGATGCAGAGATATAGGTCTTGCAAAATGGTTGCTAGGGTACTCTCTTTTGTTGCTAGGGAGTGGCTTGGCAGCTACCAATCATGAAACTCCAAAGGCTGCTTGTCAGTATGAATGATATAAACCAACTCCCACGTCTCTGTGACATTCAGAATGGAAGATATCCCTCTTTGGATTTTGGTTGCTAAGGTGCTCGACAATGGTTGCTAGGGAGGGGCTAGGATGTGTTGAGGTGATTGGGGATTGGCTGTTTGCTGCCCCGAGTCAAACGAGCCCACCCTCATGTTTCTATGACACTTATATCCTGAGATATCCCTTTGATGTCTTTCAATGGAAGTCTATGGAGCTTGTTGCTAAGGAGCTCTAAATGGTTGCTAGGGCGTGGCTTGAAAGCTTCACAATGATCCTGAGAGACTGATTGGTCGTCTGAGTAAAATGAGCCCGCCCCCTTGTCTCTATGACACTGTGATCCAGAGTTATGTTCAATACAAATGCGGTTTCTATGGTGTAGGACAGCCCATTTCATGGGCTGTCCTACACCATAGTACGTGAATGGGGCAACTTTGGGCCGGTCCTGCCCCCCAGGGGTGCAACTTTTACCCCATTGTGTGGTATGTTGTTACAGAGCCTACCAGCCTCTTCAAATGTGATCCAGAGTTATGTTCAATAGAATATCGCTTACTATGGTGTAGGACAGCCCATTTTATGGGCTGTCCTACACCATAGTACTTCATTGGGGCAACTTTGGGCCCCTCCTGCCCCCAAGGGGTGCAACTTTTACCCCATTGTGTGGTATGTTCTTACAGAGCCTGCCTGTCTTTTTAAATGTGCCAAATTACACGTTTCTGCGACATCCTTGCTCTGAGCTATGAGTCTGTGAATTTTGGTTGCTAAGCTGCTCGACAATGGTTGCTAGGGAGGGGCTAGGAAGTGTTAAGGTTATTCAGGATTGGCTGTTTGCTGCCCTGAGTCAAACGAGACCACCCTCATGTTTCTATGACTCTTCTATCCAAAGATATCCCTTTGATCTCTTTCAATGGAAGTCTATGGAACTTGTTGCTAAGGGGCTCTTAATGGTTGCTAGGGCGTGGCCTGATAGCTTCACAATGATCCTGAGAGACTTATTGGTCGTCTGAGTAAAATGAGCCCGCCCCCTTGTCTCTATGACACTGTGATCCAGAGTTATGTTCAATACAAAATCGCTTACTCTCTCTCTCTCCATTTCATGGGCCGTCCTACACCATGTTAAGTCAATGGGAAACTTTCGGGCGCTCCTGCCCCCCAGGGGTGCAACTTTTACCCCATTGTGAGGTATATTCTTACAGAGCCTGCCAGCCTCTCCAAATGTGGTAAATTTCACATTTCTACAAAATCCTCGCTCTGAGCTATGAGGCGTCAAAGTTTGACGCAATGTTAAGTCTATGGGATTTTTCGGCGACTTTTTCGCCCCTGGGGTGACCACCGCACCCCCGATCGCTTCTAAAAGTCATAGCACACCATTCCCGAATAAGCCGCACGATTTGACACCTCATTCATGGGTCTGTGACAAAAACTGCGGGAGGAGTAGCGCGTCAAAAAAACGGCGGAATAAAAAGAATAATAAGTATGACGGATAACAATAATGATGCCTTGCTAAAGCAAGCACCATTAATAAGTATGAGCAATAACAATACTGTTGCCTTGCTAAAGCAAGCACCAGTAATTACAATCATATTCTGAGAATCATTTACACACTAACATAATAGTCTAACAAATGCAATAAACAATGATTAACACTCAAGTCTGCATCCTTAACGTTAATAACAGCCTTATCAATGTAAATACTTATGATAAACTGTACAATGGTACATTAATAATGTAAACACATTGGTGACGGAGTTTAGAATACTGGCGATGCTAATACTGATTAGCGCATTTCTCTCGCGGCAAATTACGGCCGCTACGGCGCTCCAAACTCGCCGATGGTAACCGCGGAACGATCGCGGGACATCAATAACATTCATACTATAAACATAGATATGCAGATGTACTTACATCGAGGCATAAACGCATTATACAAACATAAACAAGCGTACAGAGATGAACATTCCCCAAACTGTCTTCCTGTGTGTCCCACTATAATCAGTCCGTGTGGCCAACAACTTTGGTTCCTAAGATAGGCTTTCGTACACAGCCGCCCCCAATTATCTATCAGGATAATTGTAAAAACCCAGAAAGTCTGTCTACCGGGTCTAAGGCTCTTCCTCAAAGTGAGGAAGTGGAATCAACCTAACGACTGGGCGAGTATAGGATTTGTCATCAACTCTGACACGAGCAGTGCGAACTTTCCCGTCAGGTCCAGCCAACGTCTCAGTCACTGTGCCCACAGGCCAGAGGGCACGAGGAAGTTGGGGATCAACAATGAGAACCACTTGGCCCACAATTAGCTCCTTTCCATCCTTTCTCCATTTATGCCGATTCTGTAAACTTGGGAGGTAATCTCGGATGAAGGCAGTCCAGAAGTGATCCGCCAACACCTGGCTATGTCTCCATCTGCGTCTTCCGAGCAGATTGGTAGAGTCGAAAAAGACTTGAGGTAGGGAGGCATCACGACGGCCCATAAGGAGTAGGTTTGGAGTCACTGGGTCAACGTCTGCAACATCGGAAGATACGTAGCCGAGAGGCTTAGCATTTAGAATACCCTCAACCTCCGCTAACAACGTCTGCAGCACTGGCTCTGGCACCGTTTGCTCTCGCAGAATGACCCGTAGTGCAGTCTTTACAGATTTGACTTGACGCTCCCAGGTTCCTCCGAAATGAGGAGCGTTAGGTGGAATGTGGCGGAATCTAATCTTCTGTGGAGCAAGCAGCTCTTGAAGCTTGGGTGCCATACTATCAAAAGTGTCACGCAGTTCTCGGTCTCCTCCTACAAAGTTGGTGCCGTTGTCGCACAGCAACTCCATGGGCTTACCTCGCCTTGCTATAAAGCGACGCAGAGAGAGCAGGAATGCATCAGTGTCAATGTGCTCCAACAGATCAAGGTGCACACATCGGGTTGTCATGCACTTATAAAGGATGCCCCATCTTTTTTCGTGGCGACGACCAACTTTGACTGAAAGGGGGCCGAAACAATCTACCCCAGTAGAATAAAACGGCGGTTGGTGAAGTTGCAGCCTGCAGGATGGAAGATCGGCCATTTGGGGGACTTCAGGCTTGGCTCGCCAGAACTGACAATCTTGGCATTTGCGTTGATGCTTACGGACGGCTTCCCTGCCCCGAAGTATCCAATACTGGCGACGCAATTCTGCTAGAACCCTTTCAGCACCAGGATGCAGAAGTCTGCAGTCCATCTCTTTAATTAACAGCTTCGTGGTAGAATGACCAGGGTCTAACAGTATAGGGTGGATGGCATCAAGGTCAAGGTCACTAGCTCTACGTAACCGTCCCCCTACTCTGATAAGACCTGTGTCCTTATCATACTCAGGTGCAAGGGATGCCAAACGGCTGGTAGCTGGAATCGGCTGTCCAGTCTTCAAAGCTTGGACTTCTAGTGGGAATGAGTCCTGTTGAGCTTGGGCCAGGATAAGTTTCTCTGCTTCAACATAGTCATCAGCTTGCAGTGAAGAATCCCTGGCTGCAGCGGCCGCCCCGTGTAGGGACCTGACAGTGGCCTCAACAAGCTCTAACCATGTGTGGGATTGATTCGGGTCCACAAGTAAATGACTGGAGACTTTGACAGCACCGATGAATGCAGTTTTCTTCAACTCACTGATCTCCGATTCTACCTTAGTGATGGGTGTAGATGGCCACTGATCAGAAGGTTGAAGGAGGAAGTCTGGTCCTGAACTCCACTGGTGGGGTCCAGCTATCTGGGTCAGAGTCAGTCCTCTTGTGATGTGGTCAGCGGGGTTGTGAGATGAATCAATGTACCGCCATTCAGCCGTGTCTGTGAGGGTCTGAATTTCTGCTATGCGTGTCCCTACAAATACCTTGTAGCGACAGGACTCAGAGGTGAGCCAGTTCAACACAGTCGTTGAGTCAGACCAGAGGGTGACTGTCTGGAGATTAAGAGGCAACTCAGTCTGGATCACTTTGGCTAACTGGGCGCCAGTCAGGGCTGCACTCAGTTCCAAACGGGGTATGGAGAGGCATTTTCTGGGAGCCACTCTGGATCTGGCCAGAACAAAGGCGACATGGACGTGACCTTGATCATCCGTAGTACGCAAATAAGCCACTGAGCCGTATGCTCTTTCTGACGCGTCACAAAACACGTGGAGTTCTCGGATGGCGCTAGGGTAGTCAGCACAGGCTGGGGCATAAGGTCGAGGAAATCGCAGCTGAAGGAGATTAGGAATCTCTCGTAACCATGTTAGCCACTTTTCTCTTAGCTGTAAGGGTGTTATTAGATCGTCCCAGCCCAAATTCTGCTTCCAGAGGTCTTGGATGAGAACCTTAGCCCGTGTGGTAAACGGGATGATGTACCCCAGCGGGTCATACTGGCTGGCCAAGGTCTTGTACACATTTCTCATAGTAGGCTCTTGAGGCTGGGTTGATCGCAAATTATACCCTAGGGTGTCACTGAGACAGTCCCACCGTAGGCCCAGAGTGGGTTCTTGCAGGTCTGTACTGGCTTTAGTCAACCACAGTTCACTGTTAGCAGACCGGGCTTCTGCAGGAAGATGTTCGATGACAGAGGGTACGTTGCAGGCCCACTGTCTCAGGTCGAAGCCTCCCTCAGACAGTAATTGGCGAAGTCCATCAACTACCTCCTTAGCTTCATCAGAGTTCGAAGTGCTGTGCAGGCAGTTATCAACATAGAAGGAATTCTCAACTATGTCAACCAGACCGACCTGGTCGTTCTGGTGGTTTTGGGCACTGCGCTGGAGGGCGTAAATGGCGCAACACGGGCTGCATGTAGTCCCAAACGGAAGCACCTGCCATTCATATATCTTAGGCTCCTGGTCTCTGCACATGTCCCTCCAAAGAAATCGCAACACTGGCTTGTCCCTGGGCAACAGGCGTATCTGATGGAACATACCTTTTATGTCCCCACTCACGGCTACTGTGTGTTGTCGGAACCTCAGGAGTACACCTAACAAAGAGGATCCCAGCATCGGACCAGGAAGCAGCTGACTGTTCAAGGACTGACCCTGATGTTGGAATGAACAGTTAAAGACAATCCTGTTCTTGCCATTGTGTTGTACGATATGGTGCGGAATGAACCAGGACTCTGAGGTATTGTGCGCTTCTTCTGCGGTTACCTTGGCTACATATCCAGCAGATTCCAACTTGCGGATTTCAGTGCAGTAGGCTTTTGCAAGTTCGGGATCTCGTGCCAATCTGCGCTCGGTACTTCGAAGACTTGGAAGAACAGCATTCTTATCTGTATGGAATATGGTCATAGGCATGCGTCGGAGCAATGGTGTGGCATAACGTTGAACTCCATCTACGTTCACTCTGGTTGTGGCGTTCTGGAGCATAGCTAGAGCGTCTTTGTCCTGTTTAGACCTGGTAACCATCTTCTCATTGTATGTGAAGGTGTCAACTTGCCAGAGACGTTTGACGTGCCGAATCAGATCATCATGTTGCGGAGTGGTGGTGATATGAAGGCACTGCTGATAACACTGTGAGGGCTGCTTGGGGCTCATGGGACCCTGAAGAGACCATCCCAGCTGTGTTCTGATGGCTATTGGACCTCCGTCTGGTCCTCTGCATACAGGCTGTATCGGCATTAGGAGGTGTGGCATGTCAGAACCAATGAGGAGTAGTGGTTTGACTCTGTCAACAGAGGGAAGAGGAAGATCTCTCAGATAACGATAAGCGCGTTGGAGCGCAGCCACTGGGTAGTTATGTTCCGCAAGACTCAAACCGGTTGCAGTGAAGGCATTGGGACTAGTGAACCTTTGCATGGGTTTGGTGACTGCTGAGACCTCGAAGGAAACTGACGAACCTTCAAGTTCTGTGTGAGATTGCTGAACAGTCTGTAAATGAAGTAACTCCGGGGTACAGGTAAGCTTAAGCTTCTGTACAACTGGGGAAAGCACGAGTGTTCTCTCTGACCCATCGTCAAGAACAGCATGTGCCTCCATTGTGTGGTGTCCATTGTGAAGAAGGACTTTGACAACCTTCAGCATAACTCTGGGTGTACGGTTAGGTCGGTCTAAGTAAACCCGGGTCGATGGGAGGCTGACGGTGAGGACAGCACTGGTAATGTCTTTGATGGAATCATGAAGAACCGTGAGATGTAGCTCTTTACATATTCTACATGGACGTTTTAGGTTGCAAGAATCCACAGCATGGGACCGTCCACATCTCCAACATCGTTTACCATCTTTAATCCAAGAAGCAATCTGGGAGGTAGTAAACTTCTTGAATGCCTCACAAGAGTTGAGGTAGTGATCCCTGTTGTCACAATGGGGACAGTATGGCTTGGGCTTGGAGCTGGACTTAGGGGCTGTCGACTCAGGAGACTTAGCTACACTCTCACGTGTCAGAAGAACTGGCCTTGACTGCCCTCTTGAATAAAGTACTCCTCTAGCTCTACCAGGGGGCTTCAGAGTTTCACTCTGGAACATAGCCGTTGCTCTGCTAGAGATACGTTTCGCTTGGGACTTGATATGGAGCCAGGCTGCGAAATCAGGTAGTGTGTAGGTCTTGTCGGTACCGGTCTGGAGAATACCCCGACTTAGGCAGTGTTCAACAAAACTGTCGCGATAGGCTGGTGGCAGTTTACTCAAGAGACGGTCCACATGCGAGCCACACAAAAGCTCGTAACCATTCTGGCCTTCAAGAGTTCTCAGCATACCCACTAAAGACTGTACTGACAATGCAAATGAGTCGAAGGCATTAGCATCACCCAACTTAAGAGGTGGGATGCTCAAGATGGCACCCAACTCGGACTGAACAAGCTGTCTTGGTTGTCCATACTTGTCCTGAAGTGCCTGTAGAGCAGCAGTGTAAGGCTGGGGATGATACATGAAAGATTTAGCTAGCTGATGGGCACTAGGAAGTTCCAGATGACTTAAGAGAACATGGTACTTATACTGTTCACTGATATGATGGTGATTACTCAACAAATTGTCCAATGCTAACTTAAACAAAGCAAAGTCACTCTCAGCACCGCTCTCGAAAACGGGTAACGTGGGTCGTGGAATGCCATAGGCTGATGCGAGCAGAAGCTCTGGACTCGGTTGAGGTGAGTAGGCAGTTGGGGGGAGAGGCACAGATGCTTTAACATAACCAGGAGCAGGAAGTGTCGTCGCGGGTGCATGGTGGCTGAAGACAGGAAGCTGTGACGGACCTGGGAGTGTTGTCACCGGCGTTGTTGCTGTCTGTTGCAGCTTATAGCGAAGGGTAGGTAGTGTGGCAGTGACAGGCTGCTGTGTCACACGCTGCATGCTGTTACTCATGGAGTATGCAGTGGAGGTTGGGTTGGTAAACACTACGGAAGACTGAGCGAACACAGTCGGCGGTAATGACACACTGTGTACAGGAACGGCAGTAGAAGCCAATGGTGTAATGTCAGGGACTGGCGGTGAGAATGTTTGTGGCCCTAGGTCACTTACAGCGGACATGGGTGCATCCACATTGTGCGGAGCAGGAGAGACCCAATGTGGCGGTCTAGGTGATGCTTCTGAGACATCGGAATCAGGCAGTGTTGTAAGACAGGGCAGCAGTGTTGACGTCACAGCGGGCGACTGGAAGGGGGGCTGCTGAGGTTCAAAAGACATGAGCTGCGGTGAACACGCCTGGCTGCGCTGTGATGCAGGCTGTTGAGCATCTGGAGAACCAGAGTCTGTAGGAACTGGAGTAGTCGCTCTAGAGTCAACAGAGAGCATAGAGGATACAAGCTTAGCTACTTCGAGTTCAGTCTCTGCTTCTTGAAGCTTGCGCTGTCGTTCTAGTTGTTTCAACAGGGCCTCCTTTGCAGCTAGCGCTTCCTCTTGCATGTGCTGGGCTTCTTTCGCTTGTACCTGCAGTCTTTGGTATTCCAGATCAATCAGCGAGTCCTCTTCTACTTGCTGCCTTAGACTATCATACTGTCTCTGTTTGATCTTCTCCTCCAACATAGCAGTCTGGACGCTAGAGAGCTCTGGTGGGATGTAAACGCCAGCGGACGTAATGGATCGCCTACTTGTCCTAGATTGAGAGCTAACACCACTGCGAGACGTTTTCCTCGAGCTGCTTCGGGGCTGACTAGGACAGTGAGAGGAAGCCTTTGGAGGATGGTCACCAGCAGGGTGATAGCTAACATCGTAATCATCCAGATGTGTAGGCAGATTAATCTTGCGTCGAGGTCTAGACGTTGTCTCAGATAGGTCACTTTCTGCTTTGTCCATATTGGTTCAATCTTGCTCTCAATCCGGCTCGAAGGACCATTTATGTAGCGAAGCCGTGCTACAACTTTATCATACACTGATTGAGGCGGCCAAATATGGACGGGATTCCGGTCAGAGAATCATGGGTCGGAGAATAGATTCTTCACAAAGATGTATTTATTGAAACTATCTTTCAGTTGTCATTTGAACCAGTTGTTCTTAGGCAATGATGTCTGTATTAATGGTCTAAAGGAACAATAAAGAAATATAATTACAATCATATTCTGAGAATCATTTACACACTAACATAATAGTCTAACAAATGCAATAAACAATGATTAACACTCAAGTCTGCATCCTTAACGTTAATAACAGCCTTATCAATGTAAATACTTATGATAAACTGTACAATGGTACATTAATAATGTAAACACATTGGTGACGGAGTTTAGAATACTGGCGATGCTAATACTGATTAGCGCATTTCTCTCGCGGCAAATTACGGCCGCTACGGCGCTCCAAACTCGCCGATGGTAACCGCGGAACGATCGCGGGACATCAATAACATTCATACTATAAACATAGATATGCAGATGTACTTACATCGAGGCATAAACGCATTATACAAACATAAACAAGCGTACAGAGATGAACATTCCCCAAACTGTCTTCCTGTGTGTCCCACTATAATCAGTCCGTGTGGCCAACAACTTTGGTTCCTAAGATAGGCTTTCGTACAAGCAGCTTTATTAGCCTTTCATCATGCTCTTGAATGGAGTCTCCCCACACCAGCAAGTCATCGATGATATTTACCACACCTTCCAGTCCTTCTATCATTTGTGTAATGGATCTCTGAAAGACTTCGGTATCGCCCAATTGGTGTGTTCATTGTGCAAAGCTTTGAACTTTCATGATCTAGCTTTATCTGCCAAAACCCTTGATTTGCATCCAGCAAAGAAAAGTACTTTGCATTCGGCATTCTTGAGACTACATCTTCTACTATCAGCATTGGATAATGCTCTCTTTTTATTGCCAGGTTGAGATCTTTAGGATCCATACATATGCACATTTTCTTCGATGTAACTACAGTTACCATGCTGTTGACCCATTCAGTTGGCTCCGTTTGCCTTGCGATGACCCCCATCTGCTCCATTCTTTGTAGTTCTTCAACCACTTTCTCTCGCAGAGCTACAGGTATCCTTCAAATAGATCGTCAAAATCCTTGAGAATGTCACTGCTCTTTTCAATTTCATACAGTCTTTTAATCATGCCCATTTTGTGACATGCAGATCGTCCTAGAATGGCAGGTGCATCATGCTTCATTATTTCAAACCATAGACAATATACAAGATGGACACAGCGACCCCATAGATTTCAACGGAGAAAAGTGAAGCCCATTTGAAGCACTCACTTCCTGATCGCCAGGCGTACTGCGCAGGCTCAAACTTAGCTTGATGACGTGAGCAACGTTTCTGACAGTTTTCAGTCTTCTAGTAGATGTGCCGAGAGAAATCTGAATCATTCCCTTCCGAATCTCGCAGAGACGGAGAGCGTGAGCATTAGCTGTCCATGAGCTAGCAGCAGGATCAACTTTATCACTCTCTTTGGGCTACTCCCTTGACTTTATGCCTCCACGTCCTCCCGATTGCTTGCGAGTTTCTCCGCCGGTCTGTACGGTAATTTCTCTACAGTGCGACAGAGAGTCGCGTGGTTATGACGCAATCGTTAGCCTATTTTTACAAAAACGGCTTCTACGGGGCCATAACGTAAGGTACAAGGTAATGGAGCCTTTTATAAATTGTCGAGTTTCTTTAGAAATAAATAATGGACAAATGGAGTCTTTGGACGCATCAGATGTAAAGTTATTCACTGTCAAAGTGACACCAAAATGAATGGGAGTCAATGGAATGCTAACAGCAGGTGAAGTTCTGCTACAATGGCAGCTCCCGGGAAGGCTTCAGTTTCCGGGCGGATGGATTACCCCCTTGTTTCAAACAGGATTTTGTATTTCTGTCCTTTGTGCTTTCTTGCCCAATGGCGCCATCTTGTGCCCAGAAACAAGTTTGCAGCTTGACCTCTGTAGTCTCCCTGCTATGTTTAGCAACTTGTACACTCTTTCTGAGATCGGGTCCTGCTCTGAGATCGATTATTCCTGTCTGCCTCGCTGTGACTCTGCTGCTGCTGTGAGTTTGTTTGCTGCGTCTAAGCCTAGTATTAGCTTCGTATTTCTTTCTGTTTTGAACCATCATTTATTATCATTTCTAGTTGTTTATACTTCTAAATACAGCTTACAGCTTTTAACGCACCACCCGTGCGCTCAGTTATTTATTTTTCTCTTGCGCGCCTTTGAGTTCATAAAAGCCCAGGTGAGTCAGAATCAGTCAACAAACACGGTGAGTAATGTCTTCTCCTGTTATTGTCACCTGCACTTCATGTCACGTTTACCATAGCCTTCTCTGTCGGCAGTGTAGGATTTATATGTGATAAATGCAAGGAGACAGTCAGGCTGACGGAGAAGATTTCAGAACTAGAGACACACATCCAAACTTTAATCGAGAATAGTAAGAAGAGTGCTAGAGCTTTAGATACTATTTTGGATGCGCCTAGCCTAGTAAATTCTTTACATGAGTCGGTTCCGGCTGAAGTAGAGCCCATGCAGCAGGGCAGATGGGTGACAAGTGAGAGATCGCTCTAGTCGCGGATCAAAAAACACTTTTCCGTTCCGATAACAAATCGATTTGCCCCGCTCAGTGAAACACCCACTGAGAATTATTCTGATTGTGCCCTGGTAATTGGCGATTCTATTACACGGAACGTGAAAATAGAGACACCAGCCACCATAGTCACATGTTTGCCGGGAGCCAGAGCGCCTGACATCAAAGCAAATTTGAAAGTGCTGGCTAATGCTAAACGTAAATTCTCTAAGATTATTATTCACGTCGGCACTAATGATGTTCGACTCCGCCAGTCGGAGATCACCAAAATTAATATTAAAGAGGTGTGTGAACTTGCAAGTACGATGTCAAGCACTGTAATTTGCTCTGGCCCCCTTCCTGTTCGCAGGAGTGATGAGGTAGTTAGTAGATTGTGTTCACTCAATGGCTGGCTGTCTAATTGGTGTCCGCAAAATAATATAGAATTCATAGACAATTGGAAAAGTTTTTGGGGCAAACCTGACCTGTTGAAAAGAGATGGTATTCATCCCTCCTGGGATGGTGCTGCTCTTCTCTCTAGTAATTTGGCTCATAGTCTTAGAGATAAAACATGACAATCTGGGCCTCAGGTCAGGAAGCAGACAGACTGGCTTAACCGACCGTCTGCTAGCGGCCTCACGTCACCAAGGTCAGATAAATCCCATCACATAGAGCCTCTTTCACCTAGATATCATCATATAGAGATTGTGTCTGTTTCCCGAACTTGGAAATCCCAAAAACTTTCAAACCCATCTAAGGTTAAAAATTTAATTGATGTTCAACAAATAAAAAACAGATATAATACAAATGAGCAAATGATAAAGCTTGGGTTGCTGAATATTCGATCTCTTACTTCAAAAGTGCTAATAGTTAATGATATGATTTCAGATTATAACCTAGATGCAGTGTTGCCAACTTTTTTCAAAGGAAAGTAGCTAACGCCTTCCCTAAAAGTCGCTAAATGTCGCTAGATGACGTAATACGTCAATTAGCATATTCATGACGTCATTGCGTCGTACTTGTGTTCTGCTTGCCTCTCTAAATTAATGCTCACATACTGTATTTAATATATTGTAATATAATATAATATAGCCAAATGAAAAATTAAGCTGTTCTCATTTCCTATAGCTTATATATTTTTGTCAGACAATAGGCTAGAACGACTATGATAGGCCAAGGGAATGACAAAAAAAAAAAATTAGCCTATACAGGCCTATGTGGAAAATTATCTGAATTGAGAGTTCGGGAACCGGATTAAGTAATATTAAGTAAGCCTATTAAGTAATAAGCACAAGAAAGAAAGGAACTTAAAATGGTCAAACTAAGTTCTTTAAATAAAAACCCAAAGAAAAGCAGATAAGTCTGTGGAAAAACACTGCTCATTCAGGTCTGCAGGCAGCCGTGCGCTCAACAGATGAACAGGGTAGACGCAGCTACAGTGAGTGACGGCAGGGAGAAAGCAAAAAAAGTCGGGGTCTGAAATGTCGCTAAAAATAGCAACAAAGGCGCTAAGTTGGTACATGAATCCCGCACATGCGCGATTCATGTGGCGGAGGGGTTAACATCTCCTGCTCTGACTGCAGCTGGGAACGGCTGCTGCGCGAGGACTGGGCCGCCTGTGAGTGCTTTGGGACGCGGATGGGACCCACGGCAGCACCCGCTGTTGAGAAGACGATATTTGCTTTCACGTCAGAGAGTCGCCAAAAGTCACCAATAACACCAGAAAAAGTCGTTAGATTTGTCGCTAGTCGCTTTTTTGAAAATGTGTCGCTAGAGGGGTCTGAATACTCGCTAAATATAGCGACAAAGGCGCTAAGTTGGCAACACTGCCTAGATGTGCTGTGTTTGACAGAAACCTGGCTAAAACCAAACGATTACATTGCTTTAAATGAGTCAACCCCACAAGATTACGGTTATAAACATGAACCTCGTCTGAAACGCAAAGGAGGAGGTGTTGCTGTAATTTATAGTAATATTTTCAAAACCACTAAGAAATCTAGTTGTAAATATAATTCTTTTGAAGTGTTGGTGCTTAATAATGTAAAAATATATAGTGTAAACGATAAATCATGTTTGAAAATTCTGCTGGCTACATACAGGACACATGGTTACCATACAGACTTTATCAAAGAATTTGCGGACTTTCTATCAGAATTAGTATTAGCTGCAGATAAAGTACTAATTGTTGGTGATTTTAATATACACATTGATAATGAAAAATATGCATTGGGATTGGCATTTAAAGACATTGTAAACACAATTGGAGTTAGACAACACGTGTCAGGACCTACTCATTGCCGTAATCATACTCTAGATCAGTGATGCGCGGGTCAATGTATAAACAACCCGCACCCGACCGACGTTTTCAACTAACCGCCCGCAACTCGGACCGCAAAAAAAAAGAAAGAAAATATTGTACCCGACCCGCTTCCTGACCCGCGTTTTTTTTAAAGTAGCTAGTAAATGCTCATCGCGTCATGGGCCATAGACGGAGGAACTAGGGGTGCGCATTTTTCTGAATGCTGTATGATATCGCCTAGTTTTTGTAATAAAGGCTTGATTTAGGCTATTCATTTATTTCGTTTCATTTTCTTAACAATTAAGATGCTGCATGTGTTTATCCAGTCTAATCGACGTGTGCGTCGATCTCTCCCTTGAATTTCCCAACAAAAACCCCGCCCCCTCTCAGCAAATAGGCTACATAAAACTGACATTACTGAGCTATATGCGTTTAAAAGTAGCCTATTAAAATGGCACAATGACATTGCTCAGTTCAACGTGTTGGGAAATCGGGCATTTTGTCCCGCGTCAGCTTTTATTCAAAAGTTAATAACGCGCTCAACATTCAAAAAGTAAATAAGGATTTCCCACTGTCATCTCTGACTGAGCTCGTGCGTCATCCTCGCGCAGTTATTCAGCCAATAAAGTGTAGACCTATGAATTTCATAGAACATTGTGTCTAGTACTATATAAATTACAAAGGTTTAATTGGCATCTTTATTTCAAACGACCCGACCGACCGCGACCCGAATATCATTAAAAATATTTTT
The DNA here is from genome assembly GCF_949152265.1 of Phoxinus phoxinus. Lineage (NCBI taxonomy): Eukaryota > Metazoa > Chordata > Actinopteri > Cypriniformes > Leuciscidae > Phoxinus > Phoxinus phoxinus. The sequence continues at coordinate 14,217,790 of NC_136883.1, forward strand.
GGATGACTCGTAACCGCGGGTGTTTTCAGATGTTTTATACAGGTGCTGGTCATATAATTAGAATATCATCAAAAAGTTGATTTATATCAGTAATTCCATTCAAAAAGTGAAACTATAACTTAATTATATATATATATATATATATATATATATATATATATATATATTATTTATAAATGTTACCCTATTCACCTGTAGTGTCTCACTTAAGACTCATTCAAGTCATACAGATTTCAACAATTTCACTTCAGTGCAGTAGGGGGCAGTATATGCAACTCTCAAACGCTTGCAGCCTCCCCATATCCACAAAAGAAGAGCTTCCGCTGCCGGTTTAAATCTAGAATCGAAGAAAGAAGAAATAGCCTACACCATTCCTTCGTGACGAAACACAGGTAAGTGTAAATACAACCCACCATAAGGATCCCACACATTCTCTTAAGTATTTTCCGAAATTTACATTTTAACCAAGATCTCTGTTTCAAATGTAGTTTAAATGGCTTTTGGGGTCGCCGGCGCGTTTTGCTCGATTTTTTTTCACATAACAGCAAAATAGACTTAGTTATACTCCGTCATTTTTGGTCATACAGACTTAAGAAATGTGAAAAAATAAACTGTTAAATGTCTTCTTTTTATGTGTCCACTTACAATCGAAATAAATCTTTTGTGCTTTTGTAAAATAAAGGAAATAAACAGGGTGTGCGGTCTGGCTCTCCATCTCCCTGAACTTTTTTTTTGGAGCACGTCTAAACTGAAACAAAACTCAGCGAATACTATTCACCCAGGCATGAGATATAAATTTACTGCTGTAGTCTCTTACTGTGGTATTTTTTTTCATTATCCTGGTAAATAGAATAGCCTATTTCAGCTTTATTATTTAATTGTTGTTTTGTATTATTTATTATATATTGTTTTTCTCCCTTCTCAATTCCTAGAAACCCTGTTTTTGTCAGGAAATGTTGTATTCACACAATAGTGGTGTGGAAAACTATTAAACTCACATCTATTTTCTTCTTCCATTGCAGCTTTCGGTGATTGCAGATTTCGGTGATTTCTGATTTCAGTGAAGATTGACAGTGTTTTTCAGGTAAGCATGTTTTTTAAAAAGTGATAGTATTAAATTTAATATACAAATATTGTTATTGGGGGACTGTAAACTATTCTGTTTTTAGAACTTGACAATCCCCTAACTTACACCTTTCCAGAAACATATCAATTGGCTACAATATTTGTAAGGAAAATCAGTATTTTTTCCTTTAAATAATACTATATATTATACATAATTATATTCTATTTTCTCTGTTTTCAGCTGAAAAGACCAAAAGGGCCTTTCGGACTCAGTCAGCCCATTATTGTTTGAGGACAAGTAAACGGAGGAGATGGACCGCTGCAAAGGCAAATATTCGCAATGGTATGTATGTGTTGGTTTTAACCCTAAATCAAACATTTTATCAAGCATTTGTTGTTTCTTAAACCTGTTCTTACAAAACCCATAGCCCAATCAGTATGAACAGTCTCAAAGTCTTAATAATTAACAAGATTTAACAAGTTGTCAAATTCGTACGATACTAGTACATATTTGTATACTCGTACATAATCCTGCAGCTTTTACCCCTAGTGCTGTCATTGGCAACTGCCTCAATTCCTGTACATATTTATCGCGATATTTGTAAATCAGTTGTGCCCCTTCTTGGAAAGTAGTCTGATGTCCCACACACTGTCAGAAAGTTTATATTAATTGAATTGTGTATTCATTAAAATTATTACAAATTAGTCCCTGTCTGTTGTGTTCATGTTCCAATGTCCAATGATACATGATGTCTCTCCACACCTCATAACCTACCTCTGTTTGCAAGAGTGGAAAAGCTCATCTGACTTATCACATGACATCAGATACTCGATTATTTTGTCGTAATCAGATCAGTTACACTTAATATATCGCAGAACATAGACCCCGTTTACACGAAGTGAAGACACCGATATTTCCCTGCGGCTTGGCCTCTCATTTACACGAAAACCCTGTTTTTATCACAGAAAACGATTATTTCTAAAAACTCGGGCCAAAGTGGAGATTTTGGAAAACTTTGTTTGCACGTTTGCATGTAAACTGAGAAAAACTGAGTTTTAGGCAGTGACGTCACATTATGTGACTATTTTCTGGATTCTGATTGGTTAACGTGGGCTTGAGCTTCTCGTTACACTGCCCCCTACAGGTTTGGCATGCTCTGGACGGCATATACACGGGTTCGTGTGCACAATGTTATTTTTGAAAATGAAGAGGGGTGAAATGTCCGTTTATGAAAATAGCCGTCCACGTGTAAACGTAGCCATAAGCTGACCTGACTGTCCATTAAACAACTTAATTTGTATTGTTTGTGTTTTTTGCTTTACTTTCAGATCAGGACTGGAGAACGCCTGACAATGGGATGTTGAGACTTCTTCCTCTGGTTGAGAAAAGCTACACCACATCAGTGATCACATCTTCTGTTCTTCTGTTGTACTATAGGGTACAACTGAACAAACTGTTTAGACGAGGAAGAAGAACATGAACATGATAGAGACATGTACAGGGAAGAGCAAGAAACCAGTTTAGCTGTGATAATGAATCATTATTTTCCAACACAATATCAAATCTGTTTTCTGTATCATAGGTGACTGAATATGATTCTCTGGCACTCATTTTGTGGCTCAGCAGCTTTGAATGGATTAATATGATGTTAATGTATTTTTGAAGACACATTTTTATTTATCTTGAATCTCATTGTCTTTATGGTACTTTATCAACTTTATGCTGTGTCCAATAAAGTGTTGTGTAATAAAGTATGGTGAATATTGTTTATTGAAAGTGGTGTTTGGTACAGTAAATAAAAACAATATTTGAGAAATTTTAATTTCTTATTTCTTTAGTTTAGTTCATAATTTAAAAACAACTACCGGTCCATATAATTCATTACCATGATTCTTTTTCTTAGGACATACACATTTAGATCTGGTTAATGATATTTGGGACAAAAGTTGCAACAAAACAATGCAACAAAAGTTGCACATACTTGCATGTATAAGCTGCAACTGCAATGTTTGCAGTGAAATAAAGGGACATGAATAACAAGAGGCTGCAGTGGCTATCTTGCTATAAACACTTCAAGCATAATTGAAGATGATCCATGTTGATCATTCTAGTACATCTACTACTGCATTTAAAATGAAAGCATAGACATTACTGATGTCAGGCATATAAGCAGCAATCAGAGGGGGTGAAAAGGAAATGTTGGTACTGTTTTGTTTTTGTTTGTTTTACTGAATGGTGCTTTATCCCTGTGTAATAGTGTGTAGTAGTAGATTGTATTGCACTTCCACCCCCAAGGGCCCAGCAGAAGAGCAAAAAACTGCACATTTCAAATGGCTGTAACTCACAGTCCGGTTAGTGTATCAAAGAGAAAATCGGCAGGACAACTGCTTATGCTATGTTTACTTAATAATGTTGGGCCCAGTTTTCTGACAAAGGCTAATACGGAAAGCTGGCATAAAGGTTATTTTGTAAAGTGCTCACAGTAAATTATCAAATTTCAGCCTGTCCCTCATATATGTCATAAAGGTTTGCACAATGAACAAATTTAGATATCCAGTTGTCCATTAAAAATATAATTTATTTAAAGCTGCAGTCCGGCACTTTTTTGGGTTTAAAAATATCAAAAAAGACATTTTTGAAAAAAAACGTAACCAGCCAGTGTTCAAAACGATCTGCTTGCCTTACCTCGATTCAAAACGGAAAGCTTGTAATAATGATTTTAATTCCAGTGGTACTGGTGGATTTCCGCGGGAATTTCGAGCATGTCTTTGCGTCATTACGTCACTTCTGTACACATAGAGAAGGAGTCCCCGGCTAGCGTGTGTGGATGATGGAGGAGATTTAGTTTAGCACTTGGTATGGCGGATCCCGAAAGTTTAAAGCGACAATCACCAGTGACAACTGGAGATTCACCAGTTGTAAAACACAAAGACTTATGCTGCGTTCACACCAAGCGCGAATATGCGTCAGGCGCGAGTGATTTCAATGTTAAGTCAATGGTAAGGCGCGTTTACCCGCGTCTGGAGTTCTTGCGGCGCGAATGAGGCGTTTGGCGCGGCGCGGTAGACGCGAATTCGCCTCATTCGCGCGTCTAGTTCGCGCGAATGACGCGAATTGAGCGTTTGGCGCGTTTGGCGCGATACGCGCGTTAAGCGCGAATTGTGCTTTTTGTGCATTCACGCGTTTGACGCGAATTCGCGTCTGCCGCCCGAGTTGAAAAATCTGAACTTCTGCGTCAAATTCGCGCCGCGTTAACCAATCAGGAGCCTGCTTTTATACAGAGACACGACAGTATCACGTCTGCCAATATAATTTTAATTTCTAGGTTGATGTCTAGGTTATAGCTAACTCAGTATCACTAGAAAGATCACTGTATTACAGAGACACGACAGTATCACGTCTGCCAATATAATATTTTAATTTCTAGGTTGATGTCTAACTTAACGTTAGGTTATAGCAGTTAACGGAGTAACTTACGTTATCACTAGAAAGAGCGCCAACAGTGGTATCCGTACCACAGTTTAAAAAAAATATTGATAGCATAGCAAATACTGTATTTAAAATAGCATATACATTTACTAACCGAAGACAGATGGACAGGCGCTCCGCAGCTGGTATAGAGCGCCTGTAGTTGGTGTCCTGGAGGGTGATCCTCGCTCCGATGCGGGACAGCAGGTCATCAAACTGGGCGCGGGACAGGCGGAAGTACCGCTGAAACCGGCCGTCATCCAGCCGCAGCTCCTGGAGCAAATGGTGAAATTCGCCAAACTGGGTTCGCCTCCGAAGGGTCTGGTGGACCCAAATACGGCGACGATGATCCCTACGCCGCTGTTCTGCTCTCCAGAGTAAATACAGTGCGGTGACTCTATCTCGGTAAATGATCGCTCATCAGACATCTTGTAAAAAGATGGCCGCCAGCGGGTCTCGAAACTGACTTTCGCCTCTTGACGCGCGTGACGCGCGTAAATTTCGCTTCAAACTTTTTTTTTTAAACGCGTCAATTCCGCTCTTGACGCGCGAATGAACACAAAGTGGTCACGCGAATAACCAGACGCGGCAGGCGCGAATTTTGACGCATATTCGCGTTTGGTGTGAACGCAGCATTAGGACTTCAGAGTGGCTACAGAAAAAATATATTTTTCACGTTTTGACGTGATATAAGCAATCGTTAGAATTAATCAGCATGATATAGCCTACTGCAATGCTTCCCCCCACCCCCCGAATTTGGTCAGAACAAAAGTGAATGTTACTTACTTGTTCAGATGACATTTTCCGATGAAAATTCTAATGTTGACACTTTCAAAAAGTATACTCTGAGATTGCTGATGACAGTAACGTTACAGTATCCACAGCGACGCGGCAGCCTCAATACATTGTGTTCATCCGCGCTGTTTCATGCCGATTTACTACCCACGCACAGTTAATAATTCCGCGAATAACTGCAATTGCAGATTTCTAACAGAGATGGCGACAAAGAGGAAAAACGACGGACTGCAGCTTTAACATTTATTGTTTCATTACTAAACGTTTTAAACTACATTACCCACATATCTCTGTCATGCTATCAATGGAACAGGAAACATTCTCCTGTAGTTCAATGAAATGTGCAGACATCCTTAGGGTTAGGGTGGGGATCTCAGTAAAGGAGCAATTTCTCACAACATAGAGACACTTTATAGTTAACTTTATGTATAACTAACGCAATAATAACAACAAAACATGCTTTGTAACATGAAGCGCCGTTTTATATGGGTTAAACGATAGTCCAATCACAGCGAGTTCTGTGATAAAGTCACAGCCAGAGCCATGGCTCTGGTCACAGCCAATAACAATCCAGCTGAACAGATGTGTCACACTTACTTGCCCATTTATGGTAAATGATGACAGATCTCTTCTGGTTCCGGCTGCAGGCATAGATACCTTAAATATTTAATATTTAAACCCAAACAATATTTGGGCTGTAATGTATTAATTCTAATTAAATTATAAAACTCACATTTAAAAACAAAAGACTCCTTTGTGTGGTTACCATCCAAAAACGAGATCACATGATCAAAGAGTGATTCATATAATAAATACATTTGAAAGAGAAACTTTTTTCTAAGCAATGGCCTACAGCAGGGGTAGTTTTGCAGTATTTTAATTAAAGATAATTACATGTACTAAAGTGCTTCTAACATTTACAGTGTATGTAGGCCTATAGTATATCAAAGTTATATCAATTATATTCAAATAAATGTAACAAAATCACAATGAATGCACTTCATTTTGAAAGCATATTCCAATATTTAATGTCAAACTGTTTAAAGACAAATGTAGTGCCAAACCTACTGCACAACAGTATAAAAATCAGTTAATTTACTAAACGGCTCTGTACTGAACTGTTTTTTAAACAAAGTATTTTGAAACGAAGTATTTTGTATTATAAGATAATATTTAACAATAACACAGTATCACTTTGTTGGGTTATATATTGATGGTTTGTGATTTAATTTGTTAAACTGGCGTGGCATTTTACAATATTTGTTACATTTTATGACCATGAAAATTGCATTAATTGTATTTTATTTCACCTATAGAAGCACATAACGATTCAGAGAGGGTCAGCGGTACCACATCTGAACCAATGCACAACATGTTGCACAAATTATCACTGCCCATTTTGTGATGCCAGTATCTTCAAACCAACAAGACTGGACAAATTGACCAATCATATAAAAAATTCCACGTAAAAAAGGCTGTTGTTCATGGAGGTATGAACATATTGAGTTATTTTTTAATATACATTGGCAATATATATTATTTTACATTTATGCACTTTTATCCAAAGCGATTTGCATTACATTTGAAGGTACACATATTTAATAGTATTCCCTTTGGAATTAGTTAGATGTAGATGGTATTCTGCATGATTTAGGCATCAAATATTATTTATTAGCGAGACAGAGAGAGAGAATATTAATATTGTCTTCATTAACGTCTAAAGTTTGCACACTGAAACTTGAGCTAAAAAAAACCAAAGAATTATATATTCGTGTATTTGTATTTTGTTATAGTAATATTTCATGTATATAAATGCATCCCATTAAACATTTAAACCATCAGGGGTAGGTTTGAGTTACACTTTGAAGCACAGGAACTAATTGTTTCCTTTTTTTTCCTGTTATATTTCACATTTCACAGATGTGGTTTGGGCTGCAGACAATCTCTGCATTTCCACTGTCTCTATTGTACAGCCACAATTCTGAGGAGAGATGTTTTTCTTAATCATTTAGAATTATGTAAAGAGAAGCCACTGTCCACTAATACTAGTGATACATTTACTGTCCCAGGGGTTGTGACCATACCACCAACTACTGGGACATCACATCCTTTCCATCCTTTCCATGAATAACTTAATGATAATTGAATTGTTTTAGAATGTTCCACAACAGTTGACTGGCTCTGTGGACTGTGGAAAAAAAAGTTAGAGAAATCATAAGAATGAAAACATGAAATGGTTGTCTGAACTTGACATATTTTCTTTTTTCTTTCTTTTTTCAGTATGCTCTGCACATGGTCTTTGAGGCACCCTTTGAATTTACAGCTGTAAGGCTTTGTTAAAAATATATTTTTAACTAGATCTATAATATAATCTATTAAATTGATCTATTAACACTTCCCCTCCTTATGCAAGTCGGATTTTCCTCTTATTCGAAAATGGTGGTGCCTTATTCTCATGGAGAATTTTGCCATCGAAAGGTAACTCTTTTGCTCTCTCAAGTTTTTCTCTGTCTATAAATTTACTTGTCTAAAAAATGTATTTGTCATAGGAGACATGTTGCCGTTGATGTGCAGGAGCCACCTAAATCACAAGATACTGAAATCAGTGACAAGGTATGTTTTTATTGTCTCAAACGGGCACATGAAAGAGCATAATTTCAAAACATTTATTTACATGCATCCTGATTAAACTACAATGTATTGTTGAGGACGCTTCCATTCCCCCCAGGGACAACAGATGGAAATTAGCTAGTAGTCAAATGTGGTGCATCTCTTCTCTTGTGAGAATAATTCGTAATAATTATTTGATTTTTTTGTACTCTTCTCTGATGAAGGAACCACAGAGAGTCAAAGACCTCAGGACCGCAGTTGGATGGGTGCGGAACAACTGCCACTCCTTCAGAGGTTTTGTGCAAGAGCCATTGTATCTGGACCTAGAGAAAGAAGACCAGGAAGAGGCCCTTCTTAACCCTCTGGGGTCTGAGGTGTTTTCTGGGTCCTGGAGGTGTTCTGACATGCTCTAACATTTGTGCTTATTTCTGTTACTTGTGACATTTTCATGACTAAAGTATTATTACACTGCATTCATCACAAACTCTGCTACAATAATATGTCAGCAAAATGTATGTAAAAGTTTGTAGTTTTGAGATAATAACATTTATGCGTGGTTTGTGAAAATGACCAAAAAAAAGTCACTGAAATAATGTCATGAAACACAAACTAATTATTTCTTCGCAAGGCTTTTAAAAATTGTATCACGTGGCCTAGAATATTTGCTCCAAAACTATGTGAAAATCATCCTGAATACTCATTCAGATAAGACAATATATTGATTTAAAATTTGTATGACATGTTTTGTGTAAGAAAGCTTTATGCGAGGAGGCGTTAACCACCATGAATATTGAGTGTTTCACACCTGAGAGAGACAAAGAGCCTCCCATAATGGCCCTATGAAAAAAAGAATGGCTTTTTGATTGTTTGAATTTATTTACAACACAACATCATCCAAAGATACACAACAAATGGCAAAAAAGCACATTATTTAACACACTGAACTAAAGACAGAGACTTAACCAGTCACACACCTTTCCTTTCCTGAAACATAGTGCATACCTGTCATTTCCAAGGTGTTTGATTTTTCACTTTACCTCCTCATGCTCATGTTGAAGTCAGCAGGACGGGTAGCTACCTAAAAAAAAAAATATATATATATATATATATAAAAAAGCTGTGAACATGCTGATATCAAGAAGAAACCAGGGCTGCATGATTGTGGGAATACATTTCAGATTTCTGGTGAAAATTCCTTTTTAAAATTTACAAAATACACACACACACACACACACACACACACATATATATATATATATATATATATATACATATATATATATTTGTTGTGCCTTGTAGGCATATACCTGCAGGGCTGAATCAAATAATAAGAACAATAGTATAGCAGGCATAGTTAAAAAGGAACACTTCAGTAACACTACACTTGAGAAAAACATTGATTATCATATGTTACTTCAAATGTTTACATCGATATGACGTTATGAAATGAGATTGGAGTAAAATCATGGTGCGTTTTGCTTTTCAAACGCACGTCGCGCGACTGCGTTTTCAAACTCTCACAGCGCGTGCAGGGAACATTCACTGAAGCATCGAGCAACAGTTCATTGGCAATATGAAGTTTATGCAACAATAACACTAACTAATATAATTCAGGATTATTTCTTACCTTAAAAACGTTCTTGTCTTCAAATCGCGATCTTCTTCTTCAGATGTAAACCCAATAATCTCACAGCATGTCTTCCAAACTCGACGACTGCATAAAGTTTGCCGCTTTGTTGTTGAGGTAATGGGGGCGTTCGCGCGACGCATGGACGATTTGCATCTCTATATGTTTTGCGCGTGTGGGTGTGGTCACATTAAAACTAATGAGGAAGGGTTAGAGAAACTGAATATCTTGTTGGTTTTATACAAATTACTTAAACAGAGAATATTTGTTTTCGTTTTCAATCAGATAATTTAAAACTACACACTTAAATGATTATAAATATATAGAGCTCACAAATGTGTGACAAATATTCGCTGAGTTTTTTTTATGTTTAGAGACGTGCTCAAGAAAAAAAAGTTCACGAGACGGAGAGGCAGAAAGCACACCCTGTTTAATTTCTTTATTTTACAAAAGCACAACGTTTTGTTTTGATTGTAAGTGGACACATACAAAAGTAGACATCTCACAGATTCTTTTTTCATTTTTATTAAGTCTGTATGACCACAAATGATGGAGTATTTTAAGTTTATTCAGCTGCTATGTGAAAAAAAAACGCGCAAATCACGCCGGCGTGATTGCCGACCCCAGGGGGGTTAACACACTTCTAACACACTTCTGAAAAACCTGAAGCAAGTCGATCAGGGCATGCAGGAAGTATGGCAGGCGAACGCAGCGTTTCGTTCCCTCTCAGGGAACTAAGGTTACATACGTAACCAGAGACGTTCCCTATCAAGGGAACTCCCGCTGCGTTTACGCAATGGGAACCCCATACCCACTACGCCATAATTACAAGTGCCCGTTCTGTGTGAGTCCTGCGCACACTAAGAAGCGAGCAACCTCGCCCCCGGAGTGGAGAGGTCTAAATCATAAAATTTGACAAATGTATGCGGTGAGGACCAGCCTGCCGCATTACAAACGTCATGAAGGGAAACTCCCGAAATCAAAGCCGTAGAGGCAGCCATACTCCTTGTAGAATGAGCACGGACAGCCAAAGGTGAAGGCTGTCCGACCGCTTGATAAGCAAGTGAGATAGCCTCGACTACCCACTTGCTCATAACCTGTTTCGATGCAGGGCAACCCTTCTTGGTTGAACCGAAGCAGACAAATAACTGCTCTGATCTACGCGCCACAGGGCAGCTCTGTGAACGTAGGCATCCAAAGCCCGAACTGGACACAACAGATTTAGTCTTTCCTGATCTGGGGTATTAAAAGGTGGAGGACAGAAGGCCTGCAGCACAATTGGGCCTGCAACATTAGTCAGTATTTTAGGAATGTAACCCGGCCTAGGGTGAAGAAATGCCTTAACCATACCAGGTGCAAATTCTAGGCATGTTGGAGCAACCGACAGGGCCTGCAAATCTCCAATTCTCTTAATTGAAGAAATGGCAAGTAGGAATAAAGTTTTTAGTGCAAGGAACTTTTCTGAAACCTCTTCAATAGGCTCGAAGGGAGCCAGGGCCAGACCCTCAAGTACAATGGCCAAATCCCAAGCCGGCGCTCTAGAGTGCAGTGCAGGCCTCAGCCTCAATGTGCCACGGAGAAAACGATTAACCAAAGGATCTCTCCCCAGAGAAGTAGCCCCCAGAGGGGTGAGATATGCCGATATAGCTGCTACGTACACCTTTAAGGTGGAAGGAGATAATCCAGCAGAGAAACGGTCTTGAAGGAAATCGAGAACTGTACCAACCGGGCAGTTAACAGGATCCAAATTACGTTCTCCACACCAGGTAGAGAATAATTTCCATTTCAAAGCATAACGTTTTCTCGTGGAGGGAGCTCTGGATTGCAGGATGGTCTCCACGACCTCAGTCGAGAGCCTGGATTCTATGAGCTGGGCCCCCTCAGAGGCCAAGCCCACAGTCTCCACAACTCTGGGTGAGGGTGAAATATTGTGCCCCTTGCTTGTGACAGCAGGTCCCTCCTGACAGGAATCTCCAACGGAGAGCCGTCCAGAAGAGACACTAGATCCGAGAACCAAACTCGGGCCGGCCAATATGGGGCTACTAACAATAGATGAGCCCCTTCCCGGCGAACCCTCTCCAGAACTCCCGGGAGCATTGATACCGGGGGGAAGGCGTACAGGTGTGACCTCGGCCACACCTGTACCATGGCATCCAGTCCGAGAGGAGCTGGATGAGTGAGGGAGAACCACAGCGGACAATGGGTTGTATCGTACGATGCAAAAAGATCGATCTCTGCTCGACCAAAGTTCTCCCATAGGAGCTCCACCACTTCGGGGTGAAGTCTCCACTCCCCGGGCCTCAGCCCCTGCCTCGACAGGATATCTGCACCCACATTCAGATGCCCTGGAATATAAACTGCCCTGAGAGACAGCAATTTCCCCTGGGCCCATAGGAGGATCTGATGAGCCAGTTTGCACAGTATACGAGACCTCAGACCCCCCTGATGGTTGATGTAAGAAACCACCATCATGTTGTCTGACCGGACAAGCACATGGTGGCCTCTCAGGTCCGGCAGGAAGTATTTGAGAGCATGAAATACCGCCATCGTTTCTAGCCGATTTATGTCACGAGAGAGCTGATGGTCCTGGCAAAGACCGGTCGCCGAGCGGCCACTCATGACCGCCCCCCATCCTGTGAGGGATGCATCCGTCGATAGCGTTAAGCGTCGACAAGAAGCCCCCAACACTGGGCCCTGGGCGAGGAACCAAGGCTTCTTCCACATGACCAAGGCACGTAGGCAGCGCCGCGTGACCTTGATCATGCGGATAGGATTTCCCCTCGGAGAAAACCCCTTGGTCCTGAGCCACCACTGCAGGGGTCTCATGTACAGAAGGCCAAAAGTTATCACGTTGGACACAGCTGCCATGAGACCCAACAATCTCTGAAACTGTTTCACAGTGTGTGACTGGCCTAGTTTTACTCTTTTTACGGCTGTGAGAATCGCAGAGATACGTGCTGGAGACAATCGTGCTTGCATGGTTGTCGAATCCCACACCACCCCTAGATAAGTGGTCCTCTGAGCTGGGAGGAGCACACTTTTCTTGGCGTTTAACCGTAACCCCAACAACTTTATATGAGACAGAACGACATCTCGATGCCGAACTGCCAACTGCTCGGATTGAGCTAGAATCAACCAGTCGTCGATGTAATTTAATACGCGAATGCCCTGGAGTCTCAGAGGAGCCAGAGCTGCAGCCACGCATTTTGTAAATGTGCGGGGTGATAATCCTAGGCCGAACGGAAGAACCCGATATTGGTATGCTTCGCCCCCGAAAGCAAACCTCAGGAACTTCCTGTGATGAGGATGGATAGACACATGGAAGTACGCGTCCTTCAAGTCTATTGTGACAAACCAGTCCTCGGACTGAATCTGTGACACAATCTGTTTTAGCGTAAGCATTTTGAACTTGAGTTTCTGAACTCTGCTGTTTAAATGACGCAGGTCTAGAATCGGACGCAACCCTCCATCCTTCTTCGGAACGATGAAGTAACGGCTGTAAAACCCTGACTCTCTGCTGGTAGGAGAAACCTTCTCTATAGCTCCCTTTTGAAGAAGCGTCAGTACTTCCTGCTCCATGACCAGAGCCTGCTCTGGGTCCACTACTGTGGAGAGGACCCCTAGAAATCTGGGTGGACGAAAACCGAACTGAATTCTGTAACCCTTTTCTACTATACCCAGGACCCACTGAGAAATATTTGGCAGAAGTTTCCACGCTGCCAGAAATTCCGCTAAGGGAACCAGTCTCACGAGACTGGCCTCTGGATTTGGTTGAACAGTCACTTCGGCGCCCTGAAACGGCGAACCGGCAGGGAACAACCGTTGTGGCAGCGCTGCGACTTTCCTCAGAAATTCGCCCCCCAGAGGGCGCCGAAGAGGAACGATTTCTTGAAACCGTCCCTCCCCGGAGGGGACCACCCTCAGAAGTTTGACACCATAGGCGTCAGGACTTCTTCTTCTTAGACCAAGCCTTCTTAGATATGACAGTCCTCAGATCTTGCCTATCACCAGATGGCCTGGCCTGCGACCGCCACCCAGACCCCCCAGGTTGTGGAGGAGCCCGAGCGGCGACGCTACGTTTCTGTTGCACTCTGTGCTGTGAGGAGCTCGTAGACGGCCGAGGCTGCTCTGATTTAATGATTTTACGAAAAGCAGTCTCGGGGGCATCAGATCGGCGAGGAAGAAACTTCTGGAACGCTGCAGATTGCTTTTTTGTTTCTTGAAACCTATCAACGACACAATTTATAGCATCGCCGAACAGACTTGTAGGAGAAAGCGGGGCGTCCAGAAGAACAGATCTATCTTTATCTTTGATTTCAGAAAGATTTAACCATAAATGGCGCTCCGTGGCCACCAGGGCTGCCATAGACCGGCCCACTGATTTGGCCGTCTCCTTGGTGGCACGGAGAGATAAATCTGTCGCGCGACGCAATTCTCGAATTGCGTCAGCACCAACTTCCTCACTTTGATCGATATCCCTCAGCAGGTCGGCTTGATAAGCTTGCAAAATAGACATTGTATGCAAGCACGCTGCTGCCTGACCTGCTGCCGAAAACGCTTTACCCACAAACGAAGATGTAGCTTTTAATGGTTTAGTGGGTAATGTCGGGGCTTTCAGTGATGACGCTGACTCGGGAGAGAGATAGCTCGCAAGCGTCTCTTCAGCCTGAGGCATTGTCACATAACCAAAATCTTTAATACCTTTAACATTACTATAAATAGATGTTTGGGGATTAAAAACTCTGAAAGATACCGGTTTATTCCACGATTTCGACACCTCAGTGTGGAGATCGGGAAAAAACGGGAGTTCCCGACGGGGAGGCTGTGATCTAGATGGAAAATAGCGATCATCTAGTAAACTCTTTTTAGAATCACATTCAAAGTCATCGGCTGGCCAGTCAATATAAGCTCCATAAGCTCCTCATCACCAGAGGTATGAGCTGGCAAAAACTCATAATCCCCTGTATCAACACTGACAGCGTCCAATTCCTCGGAACTGGATAGCTGCGGCATTGGTGCCTCAACCCGGGGAGAAGAAACCGCAGGGCGGGCTTCCCCCTGGGCAGAGACACTGGATCCAGCAGGTAAAGGCTGAGATAGGGCGGTGCCCGTCTCAAACCCCGCTGCTAGATCCATCTGCGAACCCCAAGATACGTTTCGCCGCCGTACCTCGGGGAGCGCGGACCGAACCGTCCTCCTCAAAGAACGCCCGGCGAGAGCGGAGCGTCCTCACGGACAGCAGCTCGCAATGCTCACAGTCAGCTCCCCAACACAAAGCTGATGTGTGTCCCCACCCGTGATGTAACGAGGGCAGGGATCAACACAACGCTTGAAATCTTGCTTGCTCGCCATAATATATATATATTGAGTGTGTTTGTAACAGACAACAATAAATCAGACAAAGGACAAATACAGAGAGCGCTTCGCTGAAGAAACAGAAGCTGTCACGCTCTGCGTTCAGGGGTGATTTATAGTTTCCTGGTCTATGACGTCACCTGACGTCCCGCTCATTCATTGGATTGATTATACATGTGCTTCATGACGAGACACTTGGAAGTGTTCCCATTGCGTAAACGCATAGGGCATGATAGGGAACTCATTTTATGTAAATTAATATTTTTTGTGTTTTCAGCATGGTTTTCAGTCCATCATATTATTGTGAATTGTAATTTTCAATTGAATAAAATGTTCAAACTCTTAAGTTTTGTTTTCATTGTAGTATTTATTTTATGTTTTAAGGTTTATTTAACATATAATATTGTTAATCAATCTTAAATATATATTTTCAATTAAATCGTTTAAAACAAAGGCTTTATAATAACGTTTCCAAAACGCGGAAGTAGCGTAATGCCTTGGCGCGCCTACTTCCGGCCTCAGACTGTCAGGCTGGCGCTGTCGTCCTCACACTGTCATGACGTCATGGTTCTGCGGTTCTGCAGCCGGTTATTATTGACCATAGAAACCATTGTCATAGAAAGCAAGCCTCCGTGGAGATGACAGATATAATGCAGTGACTGAACTTGAGCTAATCTGATTCATTTCGACACACAGAAAATACATTATATCAAACATTATTAGGACAGCGTATTTACGACTACTTACCAACATCTGGCACACGTGAACTGATGCCAAATATCGCGAGGTGTTCAGAATGAGACTTCTTCAGCGCGATTTCCTACTGATAAAATACATTTTAAAATATCAATAAACAGCAAAGCAATACAGCTTCCCTGGCAATAAGACCGAAATAATATAATTAAAATAAATACATAAACCATGATAAGATCTCGTGAATAAATGTTGATTAAACAGCTTCTCTGCAGCCCGACAGAATCGTGCTTTGATCACGAAAGATGCTTCCCATTGAAATACATTAGTTAAAAAAAACGTGCTGCAATTACGAAAATAACGAAATAAACGTGCCCGTCTCACGAATCAATAGATTAAATTACATGACCATATCACGAACTGCCGTGAGACTGGCAGGATTTATCGCGAGAATGGGATGCCAAAAAAAAAAAAAAAAAATTATTGGTGGCATTGCTTTTATTATATATATATAGATTTTTTTTTTACATTTATTAATTATAAACCAACAATTATATTTATTATATTATTTTTGACGCCCTGGGAGTGAGAATGGTTTATCAGGTCACAGCTGATGAATCTACACAACGATTCAACGTGAAATGTTTTGAGTACCACAGAATCACATCAGTTGACTATGAAACCTATACTAGATTACACAGGAAGCACATTGAATATTATGTTAGGAAAACAATTATTCATCCTCATCATTATGGTTTTCTTCCTCATAATCTGCTTCTTTCATGTCTCTAAACATGTTTCAATTGTTATACAGCACCCTACAGTTCAACTAAGTACCACACAGTACAGTACTTTAATTAATGCAATTAATTTCCACCACTGACTGTTTGTAGAGGCATGCATGCACACATGTCTATGTATGTGAAAGAAGACTTAACATTTTGGTTATATTTATATGGTGATAAAAAGCAGATTTTATTACATGCTTTATATTCATAGTTAAGGTAATTGTCATATTTTTAAGGTAAAAGTATGAAAGGTGTTACAGTCTTGTAGATTACAGTCCATCATCAGATATGTCATAGTCACTGTCGTACTCATCAGCTGAAATACTGTACAAGAAGTTGATGCTCTCTGCTCCAGACAAAACTTGCAGGTAACAGTCTCTTGCTTGCACCTTCCTTTCTCTGCAGACCTTTCCAACCCTCTTCACTTAGGCCACATTGCGAATCTTAAAAGAGGAACACAAGCATATAAGACCAGCCTTAGAAACTTTATAAACAGTCATCATTGTTGTGTATATTTGCCCTCTAATAGTAATCTTTGGTCGGGGCAACCGTATGTTTATGTAATTTATTACAAATACATACTTTTCATTGTCTCACTAGAACACAAGCAGAACAGCTCTCTGAGGGTATCGGAACGAGTTGAAAGAGATTTCCAATGGTGGTCCATCTCTGCAACAAGAATATTCTGCTCCTCCTCAAGTCTCCTTAATGACATGGTGATGTCAAACGCCCTTCTCTTTGTCCTTAGATCAACAGAGTCTGGAATGCATTTATGATAAATAAATAAATAATTTGTATTAAACATCAACCTTCAAAGAATCTCTGAAATGGTATGGGGTTACAAAATGACATTTGAAGCATTCTGGGTTATGTGTCATTATGTATCAGATTTGTCAGAAGCAGTCAACAGAGTAGTGTACATACCACTGTGTGGGAGCTGCCATGGCCAAGCGGTCTCACCAGTCAGAATGGTTTCCAGGCAAAGAGTTTCTGTGATTGAACCATTCTGTTGTATTTCTCCACAACAGATGTCAGATGTCCCTTCTCCTCCCTGATCTTGAGGCGGATTCTAGCACGACCATTGTTGCCATTGATATCTTTATAGAGACGCTGGGAACATCTCTTGATCGTCATCAGCATCATTTGTAGCTGTTGTTGCTGCTGAGAAGAAATAGGTGTGGTTTGCACTTTACAATAATTTGTGACTAAATGTATTACAAGTAATCATTTCCTCACCATCAGCCCAATCCTTTACATCATTCACCCAGTCTTCCAATTGGCTCGCTGTCACTGTCAATTGGGCTTTCATCGACTCTAGGTTTTGTAACTGGCTTTTGGAGAGCTTTTGTGGTCTACAATAACAAACAGTAGTAAGAAACAAGACCCAAATGTTTAATGCACAGCTTCATGCACTGCTAACATGCAATACTGGACATTTAAAATTTATTCTACTGATGTCATTACCTTTTGATTTTCATTACCTCGGCGGGTCAGTGAGATTGAGCCAAATTGTTGAACTTTTGCTGATTCCAGCACATGGCCATGAGAGTCAGCATGTCTGTGCGTCCTGCAAACACAGAAAATATGATGTTACCATATTCCACCTACTTATTATGTAAGGATGTATCTAGTGCAGTATCTGGTCTCTTACCTGCTTTTGACATATTTGCCTACTGGCCAGCTTTTCTTGGACAACAATTTATGATAATTTAAATGTATAATCTGAGATTTCTTATTTCACATTAAAGAGCTATGTTTACCTTTCATTGTGACCACAGCAACAGTCTTTCCTGGACTGACCCTCAATGACTCTGGTGAACAACCACAAATTTGGTCAGGCATCTCCACAGGTACAAGCCGGACTGAAAACGATCATACAGTACACTTGAATTATGATAATTTGTATTGACTGAGAAATATAAGATCAATGGCAATAAAGCACATTGCTGAAAAGTACTCAAGATATGCTCAAAAAGCTGACTAACTCAAGAGTATCCACATACATTCAGGATAAAACAATAAGAGACAAAAAGGCATCATTTAAATAGTAAAGCTTATGTGCTTAATTATTCTGAGAATGAGATATATGTTGTACACACACAAACCAGAACTTACCACAATGGGTAAGAGCTGTATCCACCACGAAAGTTGTTGGAGGCAATGGCTGGAAGAATCCAGCAGTCATGGCATCTCTGTTGTGGAGGACATGTCTGGTGTGCATGCTGACGTCACATTCAGCACAGAGATAGGGACGTGGTCGACAGTCACAACACCGGACAGCAGCTGGATTTCTCCCACACTGTTAGCAGATGTGTGTTGCCACATTTTCTTATGCCGCAGCCGCGTTCACCAGGCGATTTCCTCTCTGACACAGACAGGGAGGGGAGCTGGTAGAGTTATATGTGCTTAGAGGTATGCAATGTTCACTTAGCAGAGATGTTAAAATGTCACCCTGTCTTTGTGATTTTGGTTTAGTCCTGTTAGTTTTTCCCTGTCTGTTTAATTAGAAATTCCCGACACCTGTGTCTTGTTAATTTTCCCATTTACCCCAGTTCTTTTAAGCCCTTTGTTTTCCCTCAGTGTTTGTTGGTCGTCGTCGTTGTATGGTAGTGTGCTTTGAAGTCCTGGAGTGTTTTCTTTTGTTCCTGAAAGTTTATTTAATTAATAAACTAACTGCATTCAAGAAGTACTCGTGTCATCGTCTTCGGCATCCTGCACCAAAGCATGTGAGTACGTGAGTACATCCAAGAAGACACTGCGCTGATGGTGATGGTCTGCAGCGATTCTGTGTGTGTGGGCTACACGAGCATCAGTTCTGGTCGATGAGTCCAGCCCCATGTTACCAGAAATGCGGATCCCGTCCAGTTCCGAGTCCCATAATGTGCTGATCCTAACCCGCCCAGAACCCACTGATTCTGCGCCAAAGCCCGCTGGTCTTGCACCAGAGCCCGTCCAGCCGGTCCCGTCCACGTCTGCTGATCCAGAGATTGTTCACGTCGCGGCCGCACCTGAGCCGTGTCTGTTCCCGTTCCTGAGCCGGTGTCACATTGTTAATGTGTTCTGTGTTGTGATCTTGTTTGATTTGATTTACTTTATTAATCCCCAGGGGAAAATGTATGTCACAGCAGTACAAAAACACAATGAATAAATAAACCGAAACAACAACATGCACACAGCAACAAGTCTTGTTCTCAAGTATCCTTTTTTCAAAGCATTATGATTGCTAAAAAGGATAAAACAGGATAAAAAATAAAAAGTATATCATCTTATATAACACTAATTATAAAATCTAATTGCGGTTGGGTTTTGGTTTAGTCCTGTTAGTTTTTCCCTGTCTGTTTAATTAGAAATTCCCGACACCTGTGTCTTGTTAATTTTCCCATTTATCCCAGTTCTTTTAAGCCCTGTGTTTTCCCTCAGTGTTTGTTGGTCGTCGTCGTTGTATGGTAGTGTGCTTTGAAGTCCTGGAGTGTTTTCCTTTGTTCCTGACAGTTTATTTAATTAATAAACTAACAGCATTCAAGTACCCGTGTCCTCGTCTTCGGCATCCTGCACCAAACCTGACAGTATATATATATAATTTTTTATATATAATATATATTTTTTTTTTTTACAATAGTAAAGTGTACTTTATTTGGCTGTGAAACGGTCAGTATTCCAGCCATTTTTTAAATAGAAAACTGTCTGTATATATATACACTGTATATGTGTATATATATATATATATATATATATATATACACATACAGTGTATATATATATACAGACAGTTTTCTATATCTTCCAGGAAGTGAGGATCAGTCTTCCGAATATGATCAGCTGTAGAGGATAAAAACAACACAAATCAACATTTATAACATTCAAATTTCCAACTTGTCATAAGGCTTGGTTACCAGCCTAAAATGGTGCAAGCTCACTCTTTAACATATACAGTAGCTAGAGAGAAATACTAGTACACTTTTATTTGCCAAACCCTAATGGGCGCAGTCCAATTACTGACGGTTATCTGCATACAAGGTGTCATATAGATGACAGTAAATAGGAATGCTTATATAGAAGCAGATTATAAAGAAACAAGCTGGCTGGCCATTGACAACTCTCTCTGAAGAACAAACTGTTTCAAACACACCCTTGCCAAGACCAATAACTTGCAAGAGATTTACAGTTTTTTTGGATTGCTTAAGCACGACTTTCAAAACAGGGCCCGTGTTTCAAAACACTACACACAATTAGCAGAACCACACACCCAATTAGCAAAACACTACAGATCCTTTGCATAATTAAACACTCTTGTAAAAACTATACACTTCTGTTTAAAAACCACACTTTGTTACCATATGAAACACACACGTTTCACAGTACTATACTCTGTTTGCACGAGTTACACTGCTGTGATAAACCTAAAACACTTTTAGCACTTCTACTTCTCTATGATTAGAGTAGGCTACCATCAACAAAGTACAAATATAATGTAAATTTACCAAACACTACACAAGACCAATGTTGCAGACTGAAGAAACTAATTTATTTAACTAATTGTCTAACTCAACACGCCCAAAATGTTGACATGGAGATTCATAATACTGTAACAAAATGTCACTTTACGTATTGTATTGTAAAAAAAAAAAAGAAGAAAATATAGCTGCAAGCAGCGATTACGGGCCCAAGCCGGTGGCACCGCCACCCTGGTGCCTTTAGTTACACTAAAGGCACTAAAGCTACATAGTTACACTAAAGGCACCAGGGTGGCGGTGCCCCCGGCTTGGGCCCTCCATCGCTGCTTGCAGCTATATTTATTTATATATATATATATATATATATATATATATATATATAAAGGCACCGGGGTGGCGGTGCCACCGGCTTGGGCCCGTAATCGCTGCTTGCAGCTATATTTATTTATATATATATATATATATATATATATATATAAACCTTTAGGGTTCCTGTGCACGACGGGCAATAACGTAACTCCGCTTTGACTGTCGAGAAGAAGTCTGCTTTAGAGCTTGCATCAGTGTGGGTTCTGCAAAAGTGCACATCGAGGGCACATATCAACCACAAAGTATGCATGAGCACCCTTCTGAAACCTAAAATGAAAAATTAGACACCCTACAGTCTCATGGACTTAACGGACACATGAAATCAGCAGCCATTGTAAGTACACAACACCGAAAATTCCTATGAAGTGTGGTATATATATTCATTGAAATTACTGTACTTTAAAACACTTGTTTAAAAGAAAAAACACATGTATACATAGTATAAAACACTAGATGGCACAATATACCTATTTTTAATAGAGTCTTTCTGCCCCCCTCCCCACACACACAGAGACAGGGGGGCTGTCTGTGTGTGTGTGCCCTCCCTCACCCCCCACACAGACACACACGGGGGGGGGGGGGTGTCAGACAGACAGACGGACACACACACACACACACAGAATGGCAGGGGGAACTCTGTCAGAGAGAGACAAAACCACATTCAAACCAAAATATCTGACTTCCTGTTGGTCGGAGCTAATGACTGTAAATGAGAAAGTTGTCCGGCTCGATGTGCACAAAATACATACCGAGTTTTGTGACTGTAGGTAAAAATAACCCCCCCACTTTAGTCAAAAGCATCTTGAAAGTAACACACTTCCTGCTGCCAGTTGGTGGCGCTATAACTTTGACTCACATTAGTTACATCCATGTGATCGCCCTCTTACAAAAAACACACTACTGAAGTTTCATCAAGATCAGTTAATGTATGAAGACGTTATAACACATCGTGTTTCTCTTTTCTCGCCATAAATTCGTTTCCTCGCCACGGCCAAACCGTTTGAGATATCAAAAATCCGTCCGCAATTTAGCATCCTCAATGTCTTGACTTCATGCTGACCGAGTTTGGTGGCGATCGAAATAATTTTCTAGGAGGAGTATAAAAAATTCCAGGGGGATTCGTTTTTAAACAACCCATAATAGCCGACTTCCTGTTGGACTGGCGTAAAACTTAGAGCACGAAAGTTGTTCGGCCCGATTAAATCTATATGTGTACCGAGTTTCATATTATTACATGCAAACGTGTTCGGACCACGTTCAAGGGGGCGCTGTTGAGCTCCCCTGCCGCGCCCAGGTACCAGCTTCAGGCCGGCCCTGATGGCCGCAGGTTCTGACCTGTGTGCAAAGTTTCAAGAGTTTTCGAGCATGTTAAAGGCCCCAAAAGTGCCCGAGAAATCCCACACAGCAGAGAAAGGGTTAAAATAAAGTCCCCCTCCTCTCTCACACACACAGACACTGAGAGAGACTGGCAAAATTCCCATCAAATCACATTCAAACCAAAATATCTGACTTCCTGTTGGTCGGAGCTAATGACTGTCAATTAGAAAGTTGTCCGGCTCGGGGAGATAAATATAAATACCGATTTTTGTTACTGTAGGAAAAACTAATACCCCATTTTTGACTAAAGGTGGCGCTACTGAGCCCCTTACCACGCCCGTTTCTGAAACTTTGCACAAGTGTACAAGGCAATAAATGTAAAGTGTCTGTCGAGTTTCATGCAATTTCAAGTATGCTAAGAGTCTCAAAAACTTTAAAAAAGAATATTAAAGTTTGATGCGGTGCCATGGCAACAGTATTAAAGATATCAATAATCCTTTCACAGGTCTACATCTGCCGTGTGTTTACATTATACACATAAAGTTTGAAGCAAATCGGGTAAAAATAAGAGGGTGATTTTAAAGCATTTTGAAAGTGACACACTTCCTGCTGCCAGTTGGTGGCGCTATAACTTTGACTCACAATAGTCACATCCATGTGATCGGCCTCTTACAGCGAACACACTGCTGAAGTTTCATCCAGATCAGTTAATGTATGAGGATGTTATAACACACTTCCTGTTTCCAATATTCGCCATAAATTTGTTTCCTCGCCACGGCCAAACCGTTCAAGATATCAAAAATCCCCTGGCAATTTTTCATCCTCCATGTCTTGACTTCATGCACATCGAGTTTCGTGGCGATTGGTTGAATTTTCTAGGAGGAGTATTTCAAATGCCAGAACATGCGTTTTTAAACTACCCTAAATAGCCGACTTCCTGTTGGGCTGGCGTAAAAAGTAAAAGCACGAAGGATATATGAACCGATGAGATCTATAAGTATATCGATTTTCATATTATTACATGCAAGCGTGTTTGATTTATGGACCAAGTTTTCGGACCCCGTTCCAGGGGGCGCTGTCGAGCCCCCCTGCCACGCCCGGGTCCCAGCTTCAGCCCGGCCCTAATGGCCGCGGGTTCTGACCTGTGTGCAAAGTTTCAAGAGTTTTTGAGCACGTTAAGAGACCCAAAAGTGCCCGAATAGTCGTAAGAAAAATAATAATAATAATAATAATCCGAAGGAAAACAATAGGGCCTTCGCCTTTTCAAGGCTTGGGCCCTAATAATAAAGAAGAAGAAGAAGAATAATCCTTAGAAAAACAATAGGGCCTTCGCCTTTTCAAGGCTTGGGCCCTAATAAATAATAATCCGAAGAAAAACAATAGGGCCTTCGCCTTTTCAAGGCTTGGGCCCTAAAAAACTAGACATTGTCTCTTCGCCTAGCTGGATCTGGCCAGAGAATTTCATCAACATCGCAGGCAATGTTGTCGTTAGCAAGACACCTTGGAAAGAAACGTCTTGAATGACGAATCCATCCTTGCATTGCTGCTACCTCCATCTGGTCACAGGCCTCCTCCATGGCTTGGATGAGGGGTACCTCAGCCTAGAGACGGAGATCATATACCTTCCACCGCCATGCCGAGAAAAACTCTTCTATAGGGTTGAGGAATGGAGAGTATGGTGGAAGATATAGGACGGTGAAATGTGGATGTTGCTGAAACCAGTTCTGAACCAGAGCAGAGCGGTGGAAAGACACATTGTCCCAGACAACAATGTATTGCATATGATTGATTTGATTTGCTGCTGTTATGTTGTGCAATTGGTCCAAGAATGTAAGTATGAGTGCTGTGTTGTAAGGGCCCATATGGGCATGGACCCCATTCTGTGTAATGGCTGCACAGAGTGTTATATTACCCCCACGTTGTCCTGGGACATTGACTATAGCCCTGTGGCCAATGATGTTTCTTCCCCTCCTTCGTGTTCTCGTCAGGTTGAACCCAGCCTCATCTACGTAAATGAACTCATTCTGGATCTCCTCTCCATCCATTCGTAAAACTCTCTGAAGAACAGTGTCGGGCGAAATTGTGTAGTTCAGTGTAGATCTAGTATACATATTACAGTACAGTAAAAGATTATGAGACAGTATGCAAGATCACACTACTAAAGTGAATACATACCTCTGCATAATCATGCCGCAGTCGTTTCAGATAAATTTGATAAATTTGCTTCATTTGAATATGGGTTTTTTTTAGGATGCGTGCCAGTGTTGATGTTGAGACCTGATGGATATCGTTGAAACTGGCGTGGTTATTGACAATCTTAGCTTGGAGCTGATTGAGTGTTATAGCATCGTTGGCCAAAACCATGTTTACTATCTCCCTCTCTTGCTGTTCTGTGAACATAGGAGGCCTTCCCCCTGACCCTCAATCCTATGTAGAAAAAAAAAACAGTATACAATAGTACAGTAATTTCACAGGAAAAGGTAACAGTAGTAGTAGCCTTTATTGTCACTTAGTCACAAGTACCAGCGAAATTAGCCATCAACCTGTCCATAAACATACATACAATATGACAATGGGGTAGACAAGACAGGAAGACAGAGGATTGAGGAAAATAATACAGCATGACATGAGGATAGGTGAGGGGGAAAAAAAAGGCAACTCCCAGACTATGCTCCTGTGAGGAGTACAGTCTGGGAACAGGAAAAAAACACCTCAGCAACATTAGCACATAATCAGTACGACATGAATCCACAAGACTTGCAACAGGGGAGGGGAGTGGGGGATGGAGGTGACCCAGCACAGGCAAGCAGCCATCCGGTCCTGCAGCCATATTCGGCGCTGGTCACAGACCCGCCCGCCAGGCTGGGGGGTACAAAGCGGCGAAGGCAAGGGATGTGGGGTGGGGGGTGATTGCATATCTGTATATATATGTAAGAGTTTGTGTATGTGTAGGCCTGGAGATTCGCTCCGCCTGGCATCCAAATCTCGGTGCCTCAGTCCGCAGGATGTCATAGCGTTAACACAGCAAGTTGCCATGGAGACAACCTTGATTAGGTCCCAAACAGAGTCAACAATCAGCAGGTGTCTGTGAGAAATGGGGGAAGGAACGCAAGAGCGGCTCACTGCAGTGCTCTTCCGGGGGAGTTGTTGTTCCAACAGCGGCCTTGGCCGAGGCCAGTGCTGGTTGATGGGGCTGAAAGCAGATAAGATTGGGATTATTTGGTCTTGGGGCGAGTAGCCGCATTCCTTTGCACGACTACTCTCTTAGTCCATTCTGGTCCATCAGCTTTTGCATGCCGGGCAGCATTGTGGGGCTTTGGACAGCTGTCACCGTCTTCTTAATTTCTTGATAAACCAGGGCAATGCCTAATCCAGTCAGCAAAAGACCTGTTATCATGGTTCCGAATAGATAGATATCTTCAATGTCCTCCACGGAAAGAGCCGCCAGACACACGACCCGCCACCTCTCCCACGCGTCCATCGTGTAGCCAGCTGCGAACGTTCCGGCAGGGCAGTCAGGTTCCCCCGAACCCAAGCTTCTCGTCGAGAAGATGGTGTCAATTGCGTTGAGAGACCAGTTGATCAAATCCATGATTTTTAGTTTGTAGAGCAGTGCAGAGAGAGTCTCTCAAAGTTAAGACATAAGACTAGACGAGAGGAGCGAAGCAGGGAAGGTCAGGGGGAGGAGAGGGAGAGAAAATGCGACCACCTTCGTTGAGAGCCAGAAGAGAACAGAAGTGCTGATAGTGCATAGAATACAGTACTGTAAGCAGTTACTGAAACCGTGCAGATGTTTTTGATATGATGATATTTTTCAGTCGAAATATTCATATCACACTTGCCACTGTGTATCAGCTTAGATTTGGCTGTACTCGCAGTCCAGCCTCCCTCAGCGTCAGGCCGTGGTTGACAACGTGGTCAACCAGTGTTGCGCGGATCTCATTTGTCAGATTTGGTCCTCTTTGAGCACCTTCTTGTCTTACTCTTCCTCTTCCTCTTCCTCTACCTCTACCTCTACCTCTACCACTTCCTCTGTTGATTCCTCCTCTGTTGATTCCTCTTCCTCTTCCTCCTGTTTTATCAGCCAGACAGTTGTCCTTATGAACTACTGACTTATTTCTGGACAAAGAATCCTTGAACTTTAACTTTCTATACATAAACGAGTTCTCGTAGACTTCTTTTGATTTTACGTCATTCTTAAATTAGTCCATATTCTGATGTTTCATCAGTAGGAGAGTAGTCCATATTTGACCTAATAAACTTATTTCTAGAAAATGAGTCTTCAAAGGGTGACTTACTATACATTCTCATATACTTCTGATATCACATTAACCACAAGGTAGTCTATATATAGACAGCAGTAGTTCTAATATGACTTTTTGAACACATTTCAGGCCAGAGATTTGTCAAAGATAAACTGACTAATTCTGCTAGACTTCTTTTGATGTTACATCAAATTGGTCCAAGAATGTATACATGTAGTCCATATTTGACCTGGGAAACATATTACTGGCCAAAGAGTCATCTAAGGGTAAGTTAATTTGCATTCTCGTTGACTCCTTTTGATGTTACATCAACCATGTTTGTCCAAATTTGACCCATTGAACATATTTGTCATGAAGGTAAGAGGACCAGACAGCAAATGCGGAGAAACAGAGTCACTTTAATAGATCACGGGCTTACCAGAGAGTTCAATACACAACAGAAAAAGTCCATAAAGAAAAATAAAGAGCAATAAGGTGCAAATAAGGTCTCGGCTTGTTGATAGCAAAACAGCAGTCAGCCCGGAGGAAACCAGAAGAGCAGGTGAGAGCTCCGTGTGACGGGGAAGGAAGCAGGCTGGCTCTTCCCAGAGAGAGTCGAGGCGAGTGTAGATTATCCGGCTCCGAGAGGAACATTTAATATAATTCGGCTCCCAACATGACAGGACTAAGACACGACAGAGACATAAGGATTAGATGGCGTTCAGTACACATGAGAAAATGCAATACTCAGGCAGAGACAGGTAGAAAAGGGGGGAAAGAAATAGGAACGTTAATGAGAGGATAAGAGGAATCAGGTGTGGGAGGCAGAGGGCGATGGCTAATAGTAAAAGAGAAACAGCTGAGTAGAATGAGGATTAAATGAGGAGGTGTGTGCATCAATGAGAATATATCAGTAATGAGTGAGTGAGAACCAGGATCATGACATTGCCCCCCCTCAACGAGCGCCTCCTGGCGCTCCCGAGGAAGAGGGCTGACGGGACCGAAAGAAATCATCAATGAGAGACTGATCTAGGATGTCTCGGGAGGGTACCCAACTCCTCTCCTCAGGACCATAACCCTCCCAGTCTACAAGGAACTGTTGACCTCGCCCCCGGCGGCGGACATCCAATAACCTTCGGACAGTGTAGACAGGAGAACCCTCGACACGAACCGGAGGAGAGACATAGCGCGGAGGGGAATGAATGACCGGCTTGACCCACGATACGTGAAAAACGGGATGAATGCGGCGGAGATGGTTAGGGAGTTTAAGCTGGACAACGACAGGACTAATAATCTTCAACACACGAAAAGGCCCAATAAAACGAGGGGCAAGTTTACGTGAGATAGACTGAAGAGGAAGATTAGAGGTCGACAGCCATACCCTTTGCCCGCAGACGTACCTTGGACTCTTGACTCGATGACGATTAGCGGCTCTACGGGTCTGCTTACGGGAGCGGCAAAGAGCGGCTCTTACTCTTGAACAGACGGCACGTTAGAATCAGGACTCTGGGATGAGAAGACGGGGGGCTGATAACCTAGACTGGCTTGAAACGGCGACAGACCAGTAGCGGAGGATGGAAGTGAGTTATGAGCATACTCCGCCCAGGGAAGCTGCTCAGCCCAAGAGGCGGGGTTGTGATACACGAGAGAGCGTAAAATACGGCCGACACACTGATTGGCCCGTTCGGCTTGACCGTTAGTCTGAGGGTGAAAGCCGGACGAGAGACTGGCGGAAGCCCCGATAGATCGACAGAACTCCTTCCAAAATTGTGACGCGAACTGAGGACCCCTATCTGACACGAAATCGGAGGGGAGTCCGTGGAGTTTGAAAACGTGTTCAATAACGATCTGGGCGGTCTCAGGTTTTCAGCCTTAGAAAAACGGTCTATTATAGTTAAAATAACAGTGTTGCCGGATGACGCCGGGAGACCAGTAATAAAACAGGCCGGGGGCGTGTTGTTTGTCTTAGTCTGGGCACACTCGGAACAGGAGGCAACAAACCGACGCGTATCTCGATCGCAAGTGGGCCACCAGAAACGCTGGCGAACGGATGCTAAGGTGCCCCTAACGCCGGGATGGGCGGCAAGTTTAGAAGAGTGAGCTCACTGTAACATGGCGCGACGTGCAGAAACGGGTACGAAGAGTAGGCTACTAGGACACGACCGCGGGGGAACAGTTCGAGAAAGAGCGCGTTTTACTAGCCTCTCAATACCCCAGATAGCCGCGCCAATGACGCGCCTCTCAGGGATAACGGGAGTGTGCGACTCGATAGCCTCCGAGGGACCGAAAAGGCGAGACAGCACATCAGGTTTCACATTCTTAGTACCCGGACGAAAAGAAATCGTGAAGTCAAAACGAGTAAAAAATAATGCCCAACGCGCCTGACGAGCATTCAATCTCTTAGCCGACCGGATATATTCGAGATTTCTGTGGTCAGTCCACACGACAAACGGAACGGAAGCCCCCTCTAACCACTGACGCCACTCCTCAAGGGCGAGGCGAATGGCGAGAAGTTCGTGGTTTCCCATATCATAATTGCCTTCTGAGGGAGACAACTTGTGTGAGAAAAACGCGCAGGGATGGACCTTACCGTCGTTAGGCGAACGCTGGGAAAGGATAGCCCCAACGCCCAGTTCGGACGCGTCAACCTCAACGATAAATTGACTGGTGATGTCAGGAAATAACAGAATGGAGCTGAGGTGAACAAGGCTTTAAGACGATCAAAAGCGTTCTGAGCGAGTTCTGACCACCGAAACCGGGTCTTGGAAGACGTTAACGCAGTTAAGGGAGCGACGATCTGACTGAAGTTACAAATAAAGCGGCGATAAAAATTAGCAAAACCAAGAAAACGCTGAAGAGCGGTACGAGAATCTGGGACAGGCCAATCGGTGACTGCTTTCACTTTGTCAGGATCCATACTAACCCCCTCTGGCGAAATAATTGAGCCCAAAAAGGAAACTGATTGTGCGTGGAATTTGCATTTCTCGGCTTTAACAAACAACCTATTCTCGAGAAGGCGCTGAAGAACACGGCGGACATGCTGGACGTGCACCTGAGGAGAGGGAGAAAAAATGAGAATGTCGTCGAGGTAAACGAAAACATTGAGCATGTCCCGAAGGACATCATTGACCAGTGCTTGAAAGACAGCAGGGGCGTTGACCAATCCGAACGGAAGAACGCGATATTCGAAGTGCCCAAGGGGAGTATTAAACGCGGTCTTCCATTCATCCCCCTGTTTAATGCGGATCAAATGATAAGCGTTACGAAGGTCGAGTTTTGTAAAGACCTTTGCTCCCTGCAAGAGCTCAAAAGCCGATGACATAAGCGGCAAGGGATAACGATTCTTGACGGTTATGTCATTCAGACCTCTGTAATCAATGCAAGGACGCAAAGACCCATCCTTCTTCTTAACAAAGAAAAAACCTGCACCGGCAGGAGACGTGGAAGACACGATAGTACCAGCGTTCAAGCACTCAGATAAATACTTCTCGAGAGCTTCGCGTTCAGGTGCCGACAAGGAATATAATCGTCCGCGAGGAGGCGTAGTACCGGGGAGGAGGTCAATGCTACAATCATATGGACGGTGAGGAGGCAGTGAGGCAGCCCGTGACCGACTAAAGACCATCCGAAGATCATGATACTCCTTCGGGACCCCAGACAAATCACGTGGTTCTTCCTGAAAAACAGAGACAGGGGAAACAGAAGGAAGGGCAGAGGTTAAACAATCCACATGACACGACACATTCCAAGACAAAACAGAGCCTTTAACCCAATTTATCTGGGGATTGTGCTTAACAAGCCAGGGGTGACCTAAGACCAAAGGAAAATTAAAAAGTAGATGGTCTCACGGTGGTTACCGGAGACCGTGAGTGTCAAAGGAGAAGTCTCTCATTTAACCCTCGGAAGAGGGCTTCCATCTAAGGCAAAAAGGGGCGTGGTCTCATCTAACTCCATCAGGGGAATCCCTTGCTCTTGGGCCCACCTTTCATCAATGAAGTTTCCCTCCGCGCCCGAGTCAATGAGGGCTCTGCAGCAGACGGAAGATCCAGGCCAGCGAAGGTGAACCTCAAAGGTCGTGCAGGAGTTAGGTGGAGAGGCCGGGGAAGTCGCACTCGCCAGTAGCTCTCCCTTTACTGATGAGCCGTGGCTTTTAATGGACACGATGACACAAAGTGGGCGGGAGAAGCGCAGTAGAGGCAGAGACGATTTACCACTCTTCGCTCTCGCTCCCTCGCAGAAATACGGATGCCACCCAGCTGCATAGGCTCAGAGTCAAGAGCAGTGGAAGTGGATGGAGGTGAGACAGCTGGTATAGAAGACAGAAGAGCCGACTCCATTCCACGAGCTCTGCGGCGAAGATCGAAACGACTCTCGATTCGAATGGCAAGCTCAATCAGTGGATCCAGGCGAGTAGGGATCTCCCGGGCCAGTATCTCATCCTTGACTCTAGCGTTGAGCCCCTCAAGAAAGCGTGCTAGTAGCGCAGGCTCGTTCCAGCCGCAGGTGGTGGCTAGGGTGCGGAATTCTATGGAGAAGTCCGCTACAGAACGTTTACCCTGGCGCAGTGAAGACAGAAGGCATGAGGCTTCGTCACCATAGACAGAACGATCAAAGACCCGGATCATTTCCTCCTTAAAGAGAGAAAATTGCTCGATGCTCTCTGCCCCCGACCCCCAAACAGCCGTTCCCCATTCACGAGCCCTTCCGGAAAGGAGAGAAATGATGAACGCTATGCGGGCTCGATCCCTGGAATACATTGAAGGCTGGAGAGAGAACACAACCTCGCATTGCGTCAAAAAGGCACGGCATTGGGTCGGCTCACCGGAATAACATGGCGGATTATTGATGCGAGGTTCAGAAACAGTCTGGGTGCTATGTGAAACAGGAGGATCATGTCGAAACTGGTGAAGCTGTAGCGTGAGATCATTAACCTGAGCAGTGAGGGAATCGACGGCGTGTCGTGCAGCAGCAAGTTCCTCCTCATGCCTTCCTAGCATTACTCCTTGGATCTCGACCACGGAGCACACAGGATTCTCCGTAGCTGGATCCCGTTGGCCTGAGTATTCTGTCATGAAGGTAAGAGGACCAGACAGCAAATGCGGAGAAACAGAGTCACTTTAATAGATCACGGGCTTGCCAGAGAGTTCAATACACAACAGAAAAAGTCCATAAAGAAAAATAAAGAGCAATAAGGTGCAAATAAGGTCTCGGCTTGTTGATAGCAAAACAGCAGTCAGCCCGGAGGAAACCAGAAGACCAGGTGAGAGCTCCGTGTGACGGGGAAGGAAGCAGGCTGGCTCTTCCCAGAGAGAGTCGAGGCGAATGTAGATTCTCCGGCTCCGAGTAGTGATGTGACATTTGAACCGAGGCGTCGGAGCTTGTGTCGAGAAAAAATGGGCGTGCCAGATGAAGCCGCGATTCGAGGCTTGTGTTGTTAACGAGAAAATCACGTGACTCATGACAAACGAGGCCTCGGTTTGTGTGGATACGTCATCGGTTCGTTCTGAGTGTCGCTTCCAGATAAAGGGGGTTCGATACTCGCGCCACCCGGTGGGTGTTGGCAGGAGTAGTAGAAGCATGTGTAGTAGTGTCAGAGTAAGAGCGTTAGCTCTCATTGTCATTATTGTGTCATATATGTGCTAGGGCTGTATATTATTGAATTATATCAGGTTAGAATAGTTATAGTAAATTGTTATTATTAATTATAGTAGCTATATTATAGGGAGTAGCTATATTATTAATATATTAATTAGAAAAGATTATTTGGATTGGATTTTTGGATCTGGACTGGACTGCTTTTTGATTCGGATTGCCCTTTTTCATGTGTTTGCTTGTTGTTACTTTTCCTGGTAATGTAGCCAACAAGGAAGAGGAAGTCCTCCCCTGTCTGGGCTCAACAGAAGCATCAGTATCCTCATTTATTCCCGCTGGCACTGGCATTTTTATGTTCCCCTGGATCCTCTGTTCCTTGTGAAAGGATATTTTCCAAGGCTGGAGAGGTTTTGTCCAAGAAGAGGAATTGTTTAAACCCCAACACACTTGAAAAAAATCTGTTTCTCAATAAAAATCAATGGTAATCCTACCTTCACCCACCCCAAACTGCAAACTCCTCTATATCCAGAGTCCCATAAGCACAACACTGCACTAAAACTGTAACCATTCACGGCACAAAACCTCCCAGAAACTATTCTTAACTTTTCCCACCCCAGACTATTCTGTTGCAGTTTAGCTACTTTATTACACTCCCTCCAACATAAGCACTGCACTCGTTTCACTTTTGTTGGTCATACTGGCACTATCCAAACAATTTATGAATAATTCATGAATTGTGTGTGTGACAGTTGTTTTTGCACAAATAAATTCAGTCAAAGAAAGATACATATTGTATTTTATACCCAGGCAATGGACAAATGTCTGCTCATGTACTTTTATTATTGCAAATGAAAGGTTACAGATATTACAGTGAGAAGAAAATAGCCTACATAAATAAATGAAATGGGGGATCGGGATACGGACATCATAAGTCTGCTCAGGTCATTGGTTCAGAATTACTTAATTTGTCTGCTATATCGTTGCACAGTAGCTAGGTGTCACTAGTGAGCAATAATGAATGAAGCTTCGAGTAATGAACCTTTGGGTGAAGCAATGGGCTGCGAGGTCTCAGTGGTTCAGGAAGCCTCATTTTGCCATCACTAGCTCCGAGTGGAACATTTAATATAATTCGGCTCCCAACATGACAGGACTAACACACGACCGAGACATAAGGATTAGACAGCGTTCAGTACACATGAGAAAATGCAATACTCAGGCAGAGACAGGTAGAAAAGGGGAGAAAGAAATAGGAACGTTAATGAGAGGATAAGAGGAATCAGGTGTGGGAGGGAGAGGGCGATGGCTAAAAGAGAAACAGCTGAGTAGAATGAGGATTAAATGAGGAGGTGTGTGCATCAATGAGAATATATCAGTAATGAGTGAGTGAGAACCAGGATCATGACAATATTTTTGGCCAAAGAGACTTTAACTTTCTATACATCCTCATTGACACTTTCAGATCATACTTCAGCCAAACAATTGTCCATATTTCAATATTGAACATATTTCTGGCTGAAGAGAAAATTGAAATTGAACTTTCTATACTTTCTCCTGATGTTTCATCAGCCAGACAATAGTCCATAATTGACCTACTGACCATATATCTGGACAAAGAGTCATTGAACATTACCTTTCTATACACACTCATAGTCTCATGCTTATGTTTCATCAGTTGTTCAAATATGACTTCTTTATTATTTCTCTGGCCAAAGAGTCCTCAATCTTGGACTTTCAATACATACTCATTCTTATGTTTTGTCAGTCATACAGTTTTTCTAATATAACTTTTTGAACATATTTTTGACCAAAGAGTAACATTTGTATTTGTATGTTCAATAAAGGGTAAGTTGCTTTCTCATAGACTCCATTTGATGTTACATCAAGCATGTTAGCCCAAATTTGACACATTGCACATTTCTCTTGCCAAAGAGTCTTTGAACTTTAACTTTGATATATACTCATAGACTTCTTGCAATGTTTCTTCAGCCACACAGTAGTTATAATTTGACATTTTTAACATATTTCTGGCCAAAGAGTCCTCGATATTAACTTTCTATACATGCTCATTGACTGACAGCCAGACAATAGCCCATAACTGCATAATTTGTACTAGTAAATTGTTGATTTAACATCAAAAGACATCTATGATAACATCTATGATAATGCATAGCATGTTACCCTTTGATTACTTTTTGGCCAAAAATATGTTTCCTTTGTCAAAAATGGACTACTTTAAGGTTGATATAACTTCAGAGGAAGTATATAAGAATGTATAGTACGTTACCTTTTGAGGACACTTTGTCCAGAAATATATTCAATAGGTCAAATATGGACTTCTCTCTGTCTGATGAAACATCAGGGCCCGTATCCCTAAAGATTCTGAGAATCCTCTCAGAGAGCTCCTAACTTAACCTAAAAATTCCTTGCCAGGAGTTTTAGCTTAGAAGTGATTCCAGAACATTTTCAGTGAACTCTGAGCAAGGAATGGATGGAAAATCCTATCTTAGTGAGGAGGTGTGGTTGACCCCGTTGTTAGGTATGAGTCATCATTTCAAAAGCCGTGATTGGTTGATCCTACAAGTTTGATCAAAATGAACTTTTGGTGATGATGAGCAAAGGATGTACCCTCAAATCAATAAACATAATTATACACTCTAATCTTATGCAGACTGTAATTGTAAATAATACTTCACATTCAAGAAAATATCTGGAAAATGAATAGTAAGCTGTAGGGGTTATAGCTTAACATTAGAATCTAAAATATGTGAAAACTTAAGCTCATTACACCCTGTTCAAATAATGATTCGTGTCTTATTTGCTCATATTAATATCCTAGCTGGCATA
Organism: Phoxinus phoxinus; assembly: GCF_949152265.1. NCBI lineage: Eukaryota > Metazoa > Chordata > Actinopteri > Cypriniformes > Leuciscidae > Phoxinus > Phoxinus phoxinus. The sequence goes on from NC_136883.1 coordinate 14,253,012, forward strand.
TTTTGTACTTTCACTCCCATATGGACCCCATTGAAAACAAGATGGCCTATCCTTAATGAAGTAGAAATTGCAACGTTACAACTCAGTGTGGTCTTAACGAGGGTAACACGGCTCCGCTTTTATCAATGTCTGTGATTGCTGGCTGGTCTATTTATGAATAATTCCCTGTCATCCAGTGTTTGGCCATTTTGTGCAGCTGCTTAGGGGAACTCCTAAGCCACTAAAAGTCCTCTTCCCTGCTCTTAGCAGATCTCGCCTTAGGAGCCCTTTTAAGCGCTAGGAATCTTGAGGAATAGCTTTTATATTAACTGGGATTTTCGTGTCACTGTTAGAGGAAATTCTAAGAAAACGTCATGATTTTCTTAGAATTTGGCCGCTAGGAGCCACTTTTTGCACAAAAATTCTTTAGGGATACGGGCCCAGGAGTCTAAGAGTATGTACAGAAATTTTAAGTTCAAGGACTTTTTGTCCAGAAAATATGTTCAATAGGTCAGATTTGGACTAACATATGGTTGATGTTACATCAAAAGAAGTCAATGAGAATGCATAGTAAGTTATCATTTCATGACCCTTTGGCCAGAACTAAAGTTACATGACTCTTTGGCCAGAGAAAAATTTAAAAGTCAAAAAGGGACTACCGTATGGTAGAATCAGAAAAAGTAAATGAGAGTGTACCATAAGTTACCCTTTGAGGACTCTTTGTCCAGAAATAGGTTCAATGGGTCAAATATGGACTACTATATGGCTGAAGAAACAACAGAAGGAGTATATAAGAATGTTCAGAAAGTTCAAGATCGAGGACTCTTTTGCTAAAATATGTTCAAAATGTCAAATTTGAACTACTCTATGGCTGAGGAAACATCAAGAAGAGTCAATGAGCATGTATAGAAAGTTAAAGTTCGAGGACTCTTTGGCCAAAACTATGTTCAAAATGTCAAATTTGAACTACTGTATGCCTGAAGAAACATCAGAAGGAGTCTAGTAGTATGTTTAGAAACTTCAAGCTCGAGGATTCTTTGGCGAGAAATATGTTCAAAAAGTCAATTATGGACTACTGAATGGCTGAAGAACCATCAGGAATCTAAGAGAATCTTTAGAAAGTTCAAGATCAAGATCTCTTTGGCAAGAAATATGTAATAGGTAAAATTTTAGCGTACTGTATGGCTCTTGTAACATCAGAAGAGATCAATGAGTATGTATGGAAAAATCAAGTTTATAGGCTTAGGCCAGTATTCAAATACGGACAATTGTTTTCATTGTCCATCAACATCAAAAGAAGTATTTGGGAACGCATAGTAAAATATCCTTTGATGACTCTTTGGCCAGAAATATGTTTCCCGGGGTCAAATATGGACTACGGACTATGGTTGGTCGCATCAGAAGAAGTCTAGGAGAATGGATAGTAAGTTAAAATTTGATGACAGTTTGGCCAGAAATATGTTTAAACAGTCATATTAGAACTACTGTATGGCTGACAATACATCAGAACAAGTCTCTGAGTATGTATAGAAAGTCCAAGATTGAAGACTCTTTGGTCAGATGTTCAATTGGTCAAATTGCAACTAATATATGGACATCTTAGTGTAACATCAAAAGAAGTCCATGAGAAGGCATATTAAGTTACTATTTGATGACTCTTTGGCCAGAAATGTGTTCAGTAGGTCAAAAATGGACTACCGTATGGTTAATGTAACATCAGAAGTATATGAGAATGTATAGTGTCACCCTTTGAGGACAATTGGTCCAGAAATATTTTCAATAGGTCAAATATTGACTATTGTATGTCTGAAGAAACATCAGGAGTATATATAGAAAGTTAAAGTTCAAGGACTCTTTGTCCAGATATATGTTCAAAACATCAAATTTGAACTACTATAGGGCTGACGAGGGCTGATTAGAAGGAGTCTATGAGTATCTTTGTAAAGTTCAAGTTCAAAGAATCTTTGGCCAGAGAAATGTTTAATGGGTCACATTTGGACTAACATGGTTGATGTAACATCAAAAGGAGTCTATGAGACCGCATAGTAACTTACCCTTTGATGACTCTATTACCAGAAATATGTTCAGGAGGTCAATTATGGACTACTGTCTGGCTGATAAAACATCAGAAGTAGTCAATGAGCATGTGTAGAAAGTTCAAGATAATGCACTCTTTGGCAAGGAGTATGGTCAATATGTCAAGTATGGAAAATTGTTTGGCAAAAGTACTATCTGAAAGTGTCAATTAGTATGTAGAGAAAGTTAAAGTTCGAGGCTTCTTTGGCCAAAAATATCTTCAGTAGGTCAAATATGGACTGCTGTCATGCTGATGAAACGTCAGAAGGAGACTGTATGTACAGATAATTAAAGGTCCATGACTCTTTGGCCAGAGACATGTTCAATGGGTCAAATTTGGACTAACATGGTTGATGTAACATCAAAAGTAGTCTATGAGAACGCATAGTAACTTACCCTTTGATGGACTCTTTGGACAGAAATATGTTCAAAATGTCGAATTTGAACTACTTTATGGCTGAACAAACATCAGAAGGAGTCTATGTTTAGAAAGGTCAAGATCAAGGACTCTTTTGCCAGACATATGTTCAGTAGGTCAATTATGGACAATTGTTTGACTGAAGTACAATCTGAAAGTGTCAATGAGCAGTTCGAGATAATTAAAGTTCCAGGACTCCATAGCCAGAAATATTTTCAATGGGTCAAATTTGGACTACTATATGGTTGATATAACATCCAAAGAAGCCAGAGGTATGTTCAATAGTCAAATATGGACAATTGTCTGGTCGATGAAACATCAGAACGAGTCTATGAGCATGTATAGAAAGATCAAACTCAAGGACTTACAGTCATATTAGAACTACTGTATGGCTGACAATACATCAGAACAAGTCTCTGAGTATGTATAGAAAGTCCAAGATTGGTCAGATGTTCTCTTTGGTCAGATGTTCAATTGGTCAAATATGAACTAATATATGGACATCTTAGTGTAACATCAAAAGAAGTCCATAAGAAGGCATATTAAGTTTACCATTTGATGACTCGTTGGCCAGAAATGTGTTCAGTAGGTCAAAAATGGACTACTGTATGGTTAAAGGGATACTCTACCGTTTTTTCATATTAAACTGTTATTCCCTTAACTAAGACGAGTTGATACATACCTCTCTCGTCTCAGTGCGTGCACTTAATCGCTCTGGCGCGCCGCGACACTTTGATAGCACAGTTCATTCAATGGGGGCCAAGCAGAGAAGCTACCAAACACCTCCACGTTTTCTCCATTTAAATACATTTACTCGAGTAGTGTAATTCGACCTAGGACGGTGACGCAAAACAAAACGTTGCGCTTTTCTAAACGTGTAAAATGGATAACTATATTGTATGGCGGAATACCATAGCAAGTGCTTGGGAGCACTTCGACTTGGCGCAGTAATATCTTCACTCGTGAAAAATCCTCTCACCGGTCCCCGCTCCCTCTCCCAGAAGATATTACTCCGCCAAGTCGAAGTGCTCCCAAGCACTTGCTATGGTATTCCGCCATACAATATAGTTATCCACTTTACACGCTTAGAAAAGCGCAACGTTTTGTTTTGTGTCACCGTCCTAGGTCGAATTACACTACTCGAGTAACTGTATTTAAATAGGGAAAACGTGGAGGTGTTTGGTAGCTCCTCTGCTTGGCCCCTATTGAATGAACTGTGCTATCAAAGTGTCGCGGCACGCCAGAGCGATTAAGTGCACGCACTGAGACGAGAGAGGTCAACTCGTCTTAGTTAAGGGAATAACATAGTTTAATATGAAAAAACGGTAGAGTATCCCTTTAATGTAACATCAGAAGTATATGAGAATGTATAGTCACCCTTTGAGGACAATTGGTCCAGAAATGACAGCTTTAGCGTAGGTTCTGCCAGGAAGACTCAATCAGTGTGCCACGTATTACTTCTCTCCTAACCAATCATGTGCTTACACTCTCAGTATAAAAGATCGGTACTTACATTCGTCTGAGTTCGCAGATGCTGACGCTGCCAAGTAATTTGCTCGCGATCAGCTGCTTACCACAATGTCCCAGGAAGATACACAGTTTATCTGTGATTATTCAGACTCTGATGACGATTTCGTCCAGCCATCTCCCTCCGCTGCACGGCGCAGTACACGCATCCAGTGCCGCGACTCACTATGGGCCCACTGGTCGTCGGACAACATAGTCAACTCTCTCGAGGCTGCCGGAATTCCTTTTAACCACGATCTGTCCAGAGAGGATCTGGTCCTCCTGGCCCAAAATACTTTGGGCAATCCTCCCCCGCCAACTCCCCAGACTCCTTCAACGTCAACTGCATCAAATCAGCCAAAAGCAGGACGGAAGAGAACAGCCAAATCTTCATCAACCCCTCCTGCTAAAAAACCCACACCGCATGCACGGGCTCCTTCTCCTCTCGTTACTCCTGATCGTGCAGATACGAATTCTCTCCTCATTCAAGCAGTCCAGAGCCTTTCACAGAACGTTAAAGGATTAGAATCGAAGATAGCGAATTTCGGAACTTCATTCGCTAATCCTTCCAACAGCGTGTGTCCCGCCACTAATGCTCCAGCTATCCCTCTGCCCGGTCCTTTTACCGTCGGATTGCTTGATCCATCGAGTGTGCCTCCTTCTACCCAGCAAGCTTCTTCATACACGGCTCAGTCTCCATTCTCGGATGTTCCTGCTCCTCTCGCAACTCCAGTCTTCAATCTTTCCACGGCAGTCCCAGCTCAGTCATTTGGTAGGCGTTTCGTTTCACCAGCCGCAGCTACTGTGTCTCCAAATATAAGAGCTAATATTATCCAAGGTAAGGACATTAATTTGGCCTCACTACTCCTTCCTTCGCCTGCAGCTGACAGGAAAATGGTCGACTGTGGTGACGTGGCAGTCTTCCTCAAAACTTCCGATCCCAGACTCCAACGTAATCTTTCTTTTTCCGAATTTGTCATTGCTTTCAGCATTTTCAGAGACATTTTGTGCCAAACATTTCCCGACAGAAGGGAAGAGCTCGATCTCTATCTAGCTTTGATCGATGATTTCAATCAAAGGTATGGGGGCACTCTCTTCTACGAATACCATAAATCATTCTCCGCTAAATCAGCCTTCTTCATCACGCTGTAAAATTCCAAACTAGACTGGTCTGTCATCGACACTGAACTGCTCATTCGTCATTTCGGCGGACAAAAAACTCTGGCTTGCTCTATTTGTAGCTCTCATGGACACTCAGCTCCATTTTGCCCGAAAGCTTTTAACAGCGTAATGCCGGGTGCTGTCCGCGGTGCTGAAAACGTAAGGCTTTCCTATGACGGCCGCAATCGCTCCGCCGTAGATTCCAACGGCGTCCCTCTCTGTTCGAACTTCAATGAATCTGTTTGCTCCTATTCTAATTGTAGATTTTCCCACGTTTGTAGCTTTTGCAAGGATCCGCACCCGAAATCGGTCTGCCCACGCCGGTACAGACCAGCACCTCGCGGGAAAGCCCCAATTCGGAAAAAATTCTGATTAGTCACCCTTCTACTCCTATTAACGTAGCAGTCCTGTCACGCTACCTCTCTTCCCATCCCGATTCGACTTTTGTCGATCATCTAATCACTGGTCTGTCTCAAGGGTTTCGGGTGGGCATCCTTTCCCAACTCACTACTTCCTTCTTAGCTAGAAACTTGCAGTCAGCATTAAACGAACCTGATGCGGTTTCTGCATTGCTAGAGAAAGAAGTAAATAAAGGATATGTTATCGGCCCTTTCGCCTCTCCTCCTTTCTCTCCGTTTCGGGTGAATTCTATTGGCGTCGCTACACGCAAATACTCCGGCAAAAAACGCCTCATTTTCGATGTCCTCCCCTCATTCTTCTTACACAGCAAGCGTAAACGAATGCATCCCTCTCCCCCCCTTTTCTCTCCACTACGCTTCGGTCGATAATGCCATCGCTTTAATCAAGCTAGCAGGTCAGGGTGCATGGTTAGCAAAAGCTGATATCACAAGACCATGCCAATGACCATGCCAAGACCATGCCAATTCACCCTTCTGACTGGCCTCTTTTCGGAGTTAAATGGGACTCAAAATTTTATTTTGCAGTAAGGCTAACTTTCGGGTGCAGGAGCAGCCCCCATATCTTCAATAATCAGAAGCGCTGTGTTGGATCCTTCTGAACGTTAGCAAGCTGCCTTTCGTTTTGCATCTGCTCGACGATTTTTTGCTTATCGATTTTCCTTCTTCACATTCACCAATTCTAGATATTCTTAAACAGATTTTCACCGATGTCGGCGTCCCCCTCTCCGCTGAAAAGACCATGGGCCCCTCCACTTCGCTAGAATTTCTAGGCATTTCCCTCGACACGGTCAGCATGCAAGCTTCTCTTCCTCCCGAAAAACTTTTTAGAATCAGGTCCTTTCTGGAATCGTTTTCTTCCTTACGCGTCGTATCGAAACGCGACTTGCTGTCTCTGCTCGGCCACCTTAATTTCGCCATGAGCATTATCCCCCAAGGCAGAGCTTTTATTTCTAGGTTGCTAACACTGGCTCACTCCGTTCCAAAATTAAGCAATTCGATTCATCTAGACGAAGGCTGCTTGTCCGATCTCAGTTTCTGGACTCGCTTGTTAAACGATTGGAACGGAATTTCTTTTTTCTATAACGATGCTTTCGAATCATCCGCTGCTTTACAATTATTCACGGACGCTGCCCCTTCCATCGGCTTCGGGGGTTTCTTTCAAGGTAAATGGTTCGCCGAAAAATGGCCAAACGATTTTCCTAAAACTGATTCCGGTTCAGTTTCATCCGCGCTCTACGAGATCTATCCTCTCGCCGTCGCTAGTGTCATTTGGGGATCGGCATGGTCGCGGAAGCGCATCATGATGTTTTGTGATAACGAAGCCACAGTCGCTATCATTAACAAAGGCAGATCTTCTTGCCCTAAGATCATGCCTTTCCTGAGGCGTTTAATCTGGCAATCCGTAGTCTTCAATTTCATCATCAAAGCTGCTCACATTCCTGGCCACCATAACATTATCGCTGATGCGCTATCTCGGTTTCGTTTTCAGGCTTTCAGACGGCTTTGCCCCTCAGCCAATCAGGATCCAACACCATGCCCCCCCCCCCTAACAGCCATAATGCTAAACTAGGAGAGTTGATCATTTCGGCTGGGCACTATATCTCGCTAGGCGTTGCCCCCTCTACATTAAAAGCATATACTTCTGCATGGTCAGCGTTCTTGATGTTTTGTTTTTCTATGCACATTTCCGTGTTTCCCATTTTGATTTCGACTGTTTGTGCTTTTCTCGTTTTCAACTTCGAAATTCGCAATCAAAAAATATCTTCCATACGTAGATTGCTCGCTGGTATCCAATTCCACGCTAAATACTTTGATCCTAATTTTCAAAGTCTCTTTTCGGCTCATTCCGTCCGCTTATTACTCAAAGGCTTAGCTAGATCCTCTATTAAAACGCCAGACAAACGTCTGCCAATCACACTGCCTTTATTGCACAGACTAGTCATCTCTGTTCGCAACGGTCTCTTTTCCCCCTACTCTAATACTCTGCTTGAAACTGTTTTTTTATCCGCTTTTTACGGTTTCATGCATGCAGGAGAATTCACTTCAGAAACCAAAACATTCGATCCCGCCCGCGGCATTTCTCTCTCCGACCTTCGCTTTTCACCAAAATTTTACACTCTCTTTCTCAAACACTCCAAGAACGACTCTCAAGGCTCAGGCGTCACTTTAACTTTTTCAAAGATCAATAACAATTTCTGTCCTTTCCTCTCTATGATTAAATTTCTCAAAATGCGCCCCCGCACTTCTAATCACGCCCCTCTATTCATTTTACCTAACGGAGCACCTCTCTCTAAAACCTGGTTCAGGTCTCACTTAGCTTCTGTCCTCAAAAGCTGCCGTCTATCCCCTTTTCTCTATACTGGTCATTCCTTCAGAATTGGGGCAGCCACTACAGCAGCTGAACGAGGAGTTTCTTCATCAGCCATTAAGATCATGGGAAGATGGTCTTCCTCTGCTTTCGAATCCTATATAAGAACCGATTCTAAAATCATCCTTGAAGCTCAGTAACGATCCAGGTAAATCCTCATGCAAATACTGGTGGTGGTGTCTCGGTTGCATATCACTTCCTTACCGAGCAGCAGCTTATTCACATCATCTGATAAGCCACATCGTGTCTGTCTCTATGTATTACAACACCGTTCCGTGTGGCTGTTCAGTCTGTCTCTCGTCTCTGTGTGATCCTTCTCGGCCTAGTGGCTGAGCTCGGTCTTGTCCCAAGTAGGCGGTCATAGCCACGGTCAGTGTGGTCTATCGCGGCCTTGTCCTCATGGTCCATCGCGGCCTGGTTCGTGTGGCCTAGCGGCCTTGTCTCGTGAAACTTGTCTTTTGTGTGGCATTAGCGGCCATTGTGGCTCCTAAGCGGTCTCGTCTATGTGGTCTCCCATGGCCGAGTGGCCTACTGTGGCCTTGTCCTGTAAGGCCATTGTGGTCTAGTGATCTCTAGAGGTCGTGGTTTCATGTGGCTTTATGGCCGTGTCTATGTTTAGCCCGTCTATGTGTGGCCTTTAGCGGCTCGTAGCTCATTGCTGCCCTGTCCTGTGCGTGGCCATTCGTGGCCGGGCCCATCGCGGCCTTTGTTCAGTGTGGTCTATCATGGCCGTGTGCCCTATTGTGGCCTTGTCCTACGTGTGGCCCATCGTGGTCTGTGGCCCATCGCGGCCTCGGTTTCATGTGGCTTAGTTGCCTAGTCTTATAGGCTTTGTCTCTGTGTGGCATTAGCGGCCGTTGTGGCTCCTAAGCGGTCTCGTGTCTGTGGTCTCCCATGGCCGTGTGGCCTTGTCCTCCAAGGCCCATCGTGGTCTAGTGACCTATAGAGGTCTCGGTTTCATGTGGCCTAATGGTCGTGTCTGTTTTGCCGTCTACGTGTGGCCTCAATGGCCTGTCCTATGTGCGGTCCATCGCGGCCGCTGTTTCGTGTGGCTTAGTAGCCTTGTCTTATAGGTTCGTATTTATGTGGCATTAGCGGCTGTTGTGGCTCCTAAGCGGTCTCGTGTCTGTGGTCTCCCATGGCCGTGTGGCCTACTGTGGCCTTGTCCTTTATGCGGCCATCATGGCTTGTGGCCCGTCGCGGCCTCGGTTTTATGTGGTCCAATGGCCGTGTGGTCTAGCGCGGCCTGTCCTGTGTGTGACCCATCGTGGTCTCGTGGCCATTGTGGCCCTGCTTATATGTGGTCTATCATGGCTGTGTGGCCAATGTGGCTTGTCTGTGTGTGCCCTCGAGGTATGTTGGTCCATCGCGGCCTTACTACGTGTGGTCGAAGCCGGCCTGTGGTCAAGCATGACCTTGTGTTTATGTGGTCTATCATGGCCTGTGGTCAAGCTGACCTCGTGTTTATGTGGTCTATCATGGCCTGTGGTCAAGCATGACCTTGTGTTTATGTGGTCTATTATGACCTGGTGCCTCATCGGCTTTTATGTGCGGCCCTTGTGGTCAAGTGGTCCATCGTGGCCTCGTTTTTATGTGTTCATCTCGACCTTGCGCTATTATGGCTTCTGTGTGTGGTCCATTGGACCTCGTTTCTATGTTGTCTGTTTCACCATGTTCACGTACAGCCATCACGGTCTAATGGTCTATTGCGGCCGTGTCTATAGGCATCATAACCATGCATTATTAATAAAAAAATAAATAAAAAGTATATACCCACTATATTGCTTTTATTACGTTATTTTTCTAACTTCTCTTTCTCGTTTCAGGAACTGCAGGATGCTCGACCGGTGGGTATACTTACTTTCAGTTCTTTGGGGGTGGGCTCCGTCCCGGTGGAATTATTCCTCCACCTATCTTTGGGGGTCGGCTGCGCCCCTGCCTTCGTCTTCAGGCAGGATATGCAGATTCCGCTACCCTCGCATTGCTCTCTAAGGACGGGGCCTACGCCAAAGAACTTTATAAATTCATGCTTGCTGGGCTGTTAATAAATATACGCTGTTATATCAATTTATCTCCCGAGTCTTTCTGGTAGAAATGACAGCTTTAGCGTAGGTTCTGCCAGGAAGACTCAATCAGTGTGCCACGTATTACTTCTCTCCTAACCAATCATGTGCTTACACTCTCAGTATAAAAGATCGGTACTTACATTCGTCTGAGTTCGCAGATGCTGACGCTGCCAAGTACCTCCATCCTCCCCAACCACCACCCAGATGGCACCTTCCCCTTCATCCTCCCCACCACCACCAGGATGGTCCCTTCCTTAACCTCCAGGGGGGGTCGGCTGCGCCCCTGCCTTCGTCTTCAGGCAGGATATGGAGATTCCGCTACCCTCGTATTGCTCTCTAAGGACGGGGCCTACGCCAAAGAACTTTATAAATTCATGCTTGCTGGGCTGTTAATAAATATACGCTGTTATATCAATTTATCTCCCGAGTCTTTCTGGTAGAAATATTTTCAATAGGTCAAATATTGACTATTGTGTGTCTGAAGAAACATCAGGAGTATGTATAGAAAGTTAAAGTTCAAAGAATCTTTGGGCAGAGAAATGTTTAATGGGTCAGTATTAGTCAATGAAATTGTAGAAAGTTCAAGGTCAAGGACTCTATTACCAGAAATATGTTCAGGAGGTCAATTATGGACTACTGTCTGGCTGATGAAACATCAGAAGTAGTCAATGAGCATGTGTAGAAAGTTCAAGATAAAGAGTTCCATGACTCTTTGGCCAGAGACTGTCACGATCAATCACAGGAAGCAAGTATGCAAGTAATCTCTTTATTGAGGTAGTAGGAACCACAAAAGAAGCAGGCAGACAGGCTGGCAACGCAGGGACTAGATGGTCAGATGCTGGTGCGGAAGTGTAGAGGTGATGAGACAGTGAAGAATCCAGGTGAACACAAAATCCAGATGAACACGGAACAGGAAACGAGGACACGAACTGAAACTCCGACTGGACTGGATACACAACACTGAAGACATCAAACAACGATCTGACAAAGAGAAGAGATTGTGATGAGAATATATAGGAGAGTTAATAAGCAGCAGCTGGTGTGGGGAATGAGATCAGCAGGTGCGGGGAATGAGATCAGCTGATCAGCGGTAACGAGCGGTAACGCCCACTCACACACACACAGAACAACAAATACACGAGACACGAAGAAAACAGTGAATTCATGAACCGTGACAGTACCCCCCCTCCTAGGAACGCCTCCTGGCGTCCCCAGACTCCCTTACCTGTTGATTGTAATCATCAATAAGGGAGTGATCCAATATGTCTCTGGCAGGAACCCAACTTCTCTCCTCCGGACCGTAACCTTCCCAGTCCACCAAGTACTGGAACCCGCGTCCCCTCCGTCTTGAGTCCAGAATACGATTAACCGAATAAGTAGGTTCCCCTTCTACGAGTCGCGGCGGGGGGGGAACCGGGACAGGCGGATTAAGACAAGAACGAAACACGGGTTTTATTTTGGAAACATGGAAGGCGGGATGAATCCTCCTGTACACTGGAGGAAGTTTGAGGCGGACTGTCACCGGACTAATGATCTTGGTGACAGTGAACGGGCCGATAAATTTGGGAGCCAGTTTATTAGAGACGGAGCGGAGAGGAATGTTCTTGGTAGAAAGCCACACCTTTTGACCAACGACGTATACGGGAGGCTTAGACCGGTGGCGATCGGCTTTGGCCTTGGTGCGCTCCCCCATTTGGAGTAGAGTCTCACGGGCTCTAGTCCAAGTGCGGTGACACCTCTGGACGAAGGCGTGAGCGGAGGGAACCGCGACTTCGGATTCCAGACTGGAAAAAATAGGTGGTTGGTAACCTACACTACACTCAAACGGAGACAGGCCCGTAGATGACACTGGTAACGTATTGTGGGCGTACTCCACTATTGACAGTTGTTGGCTCCATGAGGAAGGATTCTTGGAGACCAAACATCGCAACGACCTTTCCAGATCTTGGTTGGCTCTCTCAGTTTGACCATTGCTCTGGGGATGGAACCCTGAGGACAGACTGACAGTCGCTCCCAATAACTTACAAAACTCTTGCCAAAATCTGGACACAAATTGGGGTCCCCTGTCGGAAACCACGTCTGTCGGGAGGCCATGTAAGCGAAAGACGTGATCAACGACGGTCAACGCTGTCTCCTTGGCTGAGGGTAATTTGGGCAAGGGAATGAAATGGGCCGCCTTCGAGAACCGGTCCACCACGGTCAAAACTACCGTGTTGCCTCGAGAGGGCGGGAGGGCGGTAATAAAATCTAGCGCAATATGGGACCAGGGTCTCGAAGGGACCGACAGCGGTTGAAGTAACCCATCAGGGGGTCGATTGGAGGTCTTACCAATGGCACAAACTGAGCAAGCCAAAACAAAACTGTGGACATCACGAGCCATGAGCGGCCACCAGAATCGTTGCTTAACCAAAAACTTGGTACGACTAACTCCTGGATGACAAGCTACGTTGGAACAGTGCCCCCACTGAATGACGTCAGACCGTAATCCCTCCGGTACAAATAAACGGTTCGGTGGACAACCGGGCGGAGGCGTTACCCCTTCTAAGGCCGACTTGACCTTCGATTCGACCTCCCATACGAGTGTGGAGACAAATAGGGTCTCGGGCAAAATGCACTCGGGAGTAGACGGGCGTTCGGAACGGTCAAAAATGCGCGATAAAGAATCGGGTTTGATGTTCTTGGAACCCGGACGGTACGAGAGAGTAAAATCAAAACGTCCGAAAAAAAGTGTCCACCGAGCCTGCCTGGAGTTCAATCTTTTGGCAGTCTTAATATATTCCAGATTCTTATGGTCGGTCCAGACGATAAAAGGTACCCCCGACCCTTCTAACCAGTGACGCCACTCCTCCAACGCTAACTTGACAGCCAACAACTCTCTGTTACCAATGTCATAATTACGTTCGGCAGGGGACAGACGATGAGACAAAAACGCGCATGGATGCATTCTGTCGTCTGTGGGAGAACGCTGGGATATCACTGCACCTACCCCCACCTCTGACGCGTCGACCTCCACCACAAACTGACGTGATAGATCAGGGGCAATGAGGATGGGAGCTGAAACAAAGCGGCCCTTCAGTTTGGCAAACGCAGCCTCAGCTGCGTCTGACCACCTGAACGTAGTTCTGGGGGAGGTCAAGGCCGTCAGAGGCGAGGCTAGCTGGCTAAAGTTGCGAATAAACCGCCGGTAGAAATTGGCGAACCCCAGAAACCTCTGTAGGGCCTTACGGGAATCTGGACTTGGCCATTCCACCACCGCCTTAACCTTCTCAGGATCCATACGTATTCCCTCAGACGACACAATATATCCTAGGAAAGGAACAGACTGTGCATGAAAAACGCATTTCTCCGCCTTGACAAAAAGCCCATTCTCTAGCAACCTCTGAAGCACTCGTCGGACGTGCTGCACGTGTTCCTGGAGAGAAGATGAAACTATCAATATGTCATCCAGGTAGACATATATGAACTGATCGACCATATCTCGCAGCACGTCGTTGACGAGTGCCTGGAAGACTGCTGGGGAGTTGGACAACCCAAAAGGCATGACCAAGTATTCAAAGTGCCCCCTGGGGGTGTTAAAAGCAGTCTTCCACTCATCCCCCTTCCTGATGCGGACCAAATGATAAGCATTACGTAAGTCCAATTTAGTGAAGATAGATGCTCCCTGCAACCTCTCGAAAGCTGAAGACATCAACGGTAAAGGATAAGTATTCTTTACCGTGATGCTGTTCAGCCCCCGGTAATCAATACAAGGTCGCAGAGATCCGTCCTTCTTCCCCACAAAAAAGAACCCCGCCCCCGCTGGAGAAGAGGAAGGCCGGATGAACCCCGTTGCTAGAGAATCAGAAATATATTTCTCCATAGCCTCCCTTTCTGGGACAGAAAGTGAATATAACTTGCCTTTAGGCGGAGACTTACCTGGCAATAAATCTATGGCACAGTCATAGGGACGATGCGGAGGAAGAGAAGCAGCACGAGACTTACTGAACACCTCCTTCAGGTCTAGGTACTCCGCGGGCACGTTAGACAAATCCACTGCCTCCTCCTGAAACACAGGGACAGAAACAGACGAACAGGCAGACACAAGACAGGACTCATGACATTTACTGCTCCACTCCAACACTGATCCTTTCTGCCAGTCTATTTTGGGGTTGTGATCGATGAGCCAGGGATGTCCGAGAACAACAGGTGCGAGAGGTGAGTCCAGTATGTAAAATGAAAGTGTCTCGGTATGGTTGCCTGACGTGATGAGTGTGATGGGTCCGGTGATGAGTGCAATGGTGGGTAAGTCCTGGCCGTTGAGTGCATGAACAGCAATCTTGTGCGTGAGTGGTTGGATGGGAACTTGAAGCTTGAGTGCAAAAGAATGGTCCATGAAATTACCTTCGGCCCCTGAATCCACCAGTGCGTGACAGTCGTGATTGTGGACTGACCATCTTAGTCTTACCGGGAGGAGCGTAGATGTTGATGAGGTCTTCTCAGCGGAGATCCCACCTGACAGTAGCCTCATACTTACTGCCGGGCTTGGCCTTTTACTGGACAGTTATAGGCGTAATGTCCCGCCGCACCACAATACAGGCATAGTCCCTGGGATCTCCGCCTTTCCTTCTCCTCCCGGGAAAGCCGAGCTCGACCGACCTGCATGGGCTCGTGATCGTCAACGGGGCTGACCGCGTCCCCACCGCTGGACCGCTGATGTTCACTATTCCTTATTCCACGGCTGGGCAAGCTCCGTCGCTCGACTCTTGACAATCGTGCGTCTACTCGAAGGGCAAGATCTACCAGCCCGTTGAATGACGTGGGAAGGTCCAGGGCGTAGATCTCCCCTTGAACGCGGTCAGCCAGCCCATGCAGGAACATGTCCCACTGCGCCTCCTCGTTCCACTGACACTCTGCCGCCAGGGTCCTAAACTCGATAGAGTACTCCGACACCGACCTCCCTCCTTGTTTGAGTTCCGCGAGCATCCGAGCCGCCTCTCTCCCGGCCACCGCTCTGTCGAAAACTCTCCTCATTTCGGCGGCGAGTGTCTGGAACGAGGCGCAGCAAGGGTCTTGATTCTCCCACACCGCCGTTCCCCAAAGTGCTGCCTTCCCCGTCAATAAGGTGAGCACAAAGGCTACCTTGGCACTCTCCTGGCTGAAGGTTCTAGGTTGGAGAGAGAAATGCATTGCGCAACGGGTTAAAAATGCTCTACAAAAGCTGGGCTCACCCGAGTATGATTCTGGAATAGGCAGTCGGGGCTCTGACTGGGAGGCTCCCTTAGATGGTGTGGGGGGAACGGCCGGTGTGGGTGGCGCAGTGGGAGCTCGCAGATGTTGGACTTGCTGGGTGAGCTCGGACACCTGCGTCACCAATGCCTGAACAGCCCGTGCTGTCTCCGTCAGACCTTTCTCCTGATTGTCCATGCGCTGGATGCTGGAGTTGACGAACTCATCCAAACTGGCTGGGTTACTCGCTGCTTCCATGAAGAAGGTCAGATCGTTCTGTCACGATCAATCACAGGAAGCAAGTATGCAAGTAATCTCTTTATTGAGGTAGTAGGAACCACAAAAGAAGCAGGCAGACAGGCTGGCAACGCAGGGACTAGATGGTCAGATGCTGGTGCGGAAGTGTAGAGGTGATGAGACAGTGAAGAATCCAGGTGAACACAAAATCCAGATGAACACGGAACAGGAAACGAGGACACGAACTGAAACTCCGACTGGACTGGATACACAACACTGAAGACATCAAACAACGATCTGACAAAGAGAAGAGATTGTGATGAGAATATATAGGAGAGTTAATAAGCAGCAGCTGGTGTGGGGAATGAGATCAGCAGGTGCGGGGAATGAGATCAGCTGATCAGCGGTAACGAGCGGTAACGCCCACTCACACACACACAGAACAACAAATACACGAGACACGAAGAAAACAGTGAATTCATGAACCGTGACAGAGACATGTTCAATGGGTCAAATTTGGACTAACATATGGTTGATGTTACATTAAAAGAAGTTAATGACAATGCATAGTAAGTTACCATATCATGACCCTTTGGCCAGAACTAAAGTTCCAGGACTCTTTGGCCAGAAAAAATGTTTAAAAGTCAAAAAGGGACTACCGTATGGTAGAATCAGAAAAAGTAAATGAGAATGTACCATAAGTTACCCTTTGAGGACTCTTTGTCCAGAAATAGGTTCAAAAGGTAAAATATGGACTACTATATGGCTGATGAAATATTAGAAGGAGTCAATGAGCATGTGTAGTAAGTTAACGTTCGAGGAATCTGGCCAAAACTATGTTCAAAATGTCAAATTTGAACTACTGTATGCCTGAAGAAACATCAGAAGGAGTCTAGTAGCATGTTTAGAAACTTCAAGCTCGAGGACTCTTTGGCCAAAAATATGTTCCATCGGTCAAATATGGACTACTGTATGGTGGATGTAACATCAAAAGAATTCTAGCAGAATGGCTAGTAAGTTAATCTTTTGATGATTCTTTGGCGAGAAATATGTTCAAAAAGTCAATTATGGACTACTGAATGGCTGAAGAACCATAAGGAATCTAAGAGTATCTTTAGAAAGTTCAAGATCAAGATCTCTTTGGCAAGAAATATGTTCAATAAGTAAAATTTTAGAGTACTGTATGGCTCTTGTAACATCAGAAGGAATCAATGAGTGTGTATGGAAAAATCAAGTTTATAGGCTTAGGCCAGTATTCAAATACGGACAATTGTCCATCAACATCCAAAAGAAGTCTTTGGGAACGCATAGTAAAATATCCTTTGATGACTCTTTGGCCAGAAATATGTTTCCCGAGGTCAAATATGGACTACGGACTATGGTTGGTCACATCAGAAGAAGGCTTATAAAAGCATCAGAAAGAGTCTTTGAGTTTGTATAGAAATCTCAAGATTGACTATTATTTGGCCAAAAATATGTTCCTTGTGTCACAGTTCAGAAGGAGAGAGGACCCAAACGCAAAGGCAGATAATGTCTCTTTAATGTAACTCAGGAAATCCACAAAAGGAAACACAGGCTGCCAACAAGGCGATAACACAAACAGAAAATGTCTCTTCAAATGTAAACGAGGAGGCTGGCGCACCGCCAGTAGCGGGGAAGCCCGGCGAGAATAGAGAGCGGGTCCAGGTGACCGGTGGACGCAACAGGTTACAGCAGACTCACGTCAGCAGGAGGCTGTGTAGAGAGGGTTAGCGAAAACTTCACCAGATAACAACACGTTCCAGACAGGACACGACAGGACGACAGGACAAGAAAGTAAGAGATCCAGTAATGTATGAGATATGAATTAATAATCTGGCAGAGAACAAAGGGAAGAGGGAGACTAGAAATAGAGCGTCCCATCAGGGAAAAGGGCGTACAGGTGGAGAGAGAAGAGAGTGATGAGCATAGGATATAAGGAGCAGCTGGGAGTGATAACGAGAGGGTAATGAGTAGATGAGTGTGTGTGTGCGAGTCAGGAAGAAACAAACCACGAGAGGGAGACAGAGAGATAGAGAAGGAAAACCCGGTTCATGACAGTACCCCCCCCCCCCTCAAAGAGTGCCTCCTGGCGCACCCGAGGAGGAGGACTGGCGAGAACGGTAGAAGTCATCAATCAGCGAGCGGTCCAGGATATCCCGAGCAGGGACCCAGCTTCTCTCCTCAGGACCGTATCCCTCCCAATCGACCAGGAACTGATGACCGCGCCCTCGAGGACGGACGTCAAGTAACCTGCGGACCCTATAAGTGGGAGAGCCCTCAACGCGCACGGGCGTAGTGATAGGACGGGGAGGCGGACGTACAACGGGTTTAATACAAGAAACGTGAAAGACAGGGTGAACGCGTCGGAGATTAGCCGATAACCTTAGTTTGACCGAGACAGGACTGAGCACCTTGAGAATACGAAAAGGACCGATGAATTTAGGGGCCAATTTGCGAGACATGGACTGAAGGGGAAGGTTGAGGGTGGAAAGCCAAACCCTTTGTCCGACAGTGTAACGGGGACTCTTAACACGACGTCTGTTAGCCGCCCGTCGAGTGCGGGAACGAGTCTTACATAAAGCGGACCTAACTCCTCTCCAGGTACGCCTAGCACGCTGACTAAAAGCCCTGACGGAAGGTACATTAGAATCGGAGTCTTGCGAAGGAAAGAGCGGAGGTTGGTTACCCAGGCAACCCTGAAAAGGCGACAAACCGGTAGCGGAGGATGGAGCGGAATTATGGGCGTACTCGGCCCAGGAAAGCTGCTCGGACCAAGAGGCGGGGTTACGGAATGCAAGACTGCGAAGGATGCGACCTATACTCTGATTGGCCCGCTCGGCTTGACCATTGGTTTGAGGGTGAAACCCAGAGGAGAGACTGGCAGAGGCTCCGATAAGGCGACAAAACTCTCTCCAAAACAAAGACGAGAATTGAGGACCCCTATCGGAGACTATGTCAGAGGGGAGACCATGAATCTTGAAAACCTTGTCAACGACGATCTGGGCTGTCTCCCTCGCGGATGGGAGCTTAGGAAGAGGGATAAAGTGTGCGGCTTTAGAAAAGCGATCGACGACGTTAAGGATTACAGTGTTTCCCTAGGAAGGGGGAAGACCTGTAATGAAATCTAAGGCGACGTGTGACCACGGTCGAGACGGTAACGGAAGGGGTCGAAGGAGACCAGCGGGAGGCGAATTGCTGGCCTTGGTCTTAGCGCAGACAGTGCAAGAAGCGATAAAACGCCGAATATCGCGCTCCCGAGTGGGCCACCAGAACCTAGATCGAATAGAGGCAATCGTGCCCCTAACACCGGGGTGAGCGAACAACTTAGATGAGTGCCCCCATTGAATTACGGCGAGTCGAGCGGAAGGCGGAACGTACAAACGGTCTCTGGGGCAAAGACGGGGAGTAACGGAGTGCGAAAGCGCGAGTTTAACGAGCCGTTCAATTCCCCAGACAGCGGCGCCCACCACCATGCCCTGAAGAAGGATCTCCTCCTTGGTGGGAGCAACCTCTGGAGAAGCGAACTGCCTAGAAAGAGCGTCGGGTTTAAGGTTCTTAGAACCAGGTCGGTAGGATATGGAGAAATCGAAACGTGCAAAGAAAAGTGCCCAACGAGCCTGACGTGCGTTAAGTCTCTTAGCAGTGCGAATGTACTCCAAATTTCAATGATTGGTCCAGACTATAAACGGTACAGAAGCACCCTCTAACCAGTGTCGCCATTCACCGAGGGCCAACCGAATGGCTAATAACTCGCGATTGCCAACGTCATAGTTGCGCTCAGCGGGTGACAAGCGGTGGGGAAAAAAAGCGCAGGGATGGATCTTCTCATCAGCAGATGAGCGTTGGGAGAGGATAGCTCCCACGCCCACCTCTGAAGCGTCGACTTCGACGATGAATTGTCTGTTAACGTCTGGGGTCACTAGAATAGGAGCGGATGAGAAAAAAGACTTAAGACGATCAAAGGCAGTTTGTGCCGAATCGGACCAAGAAAATCGCGTCTTGGCTGACGTGAGGGCAGAGAGAGGGGCGGCGATTTGACTAAAATTACGGATAAACCGACGATAAAAATTGGCGAACCCCAGGAAACGTTGAAGTGCGACACGCGAGTCGGGCAGAGGCCATTCCGTAACGGCACGAACCTTGGTGGGATCCATACTGATGCCCTCAGCGGAAATTACAGAACCAAGGAACGTGACGGAGTTGGCATGAAACGTACACTTCTCTGCCTTAACAAACAAACGGTTCTCCAGGAGGCGCTGGAGAACCTGGCGAACATGCTGAGTGTGAACCTGGAGAGAGGGGGAGAAAATCAAGATATCATCGAGATAAACAAAAACAAAAATGTTTAACATGTCTCTGAGGACGTAGTTAACTAACGCTTGAAAAACGGCCGGAGCGTTGACCAGCCCGAAAGGAAGAACGCGATATTCGAAGTGACCTAAGGGGGTATTGAACGCGGTCTTCCACTCATGCCCCTCCTTTATCCGGACTAGATGGTAAGCATTACGAAGATCTAGCTTTGTGAAGATCTTAGCTCCCTGCAGGATTTCAAAGGCGGATGACATGAGAGGCAAGGGGTAGTGGTTCTTGACTGTGATGTCATTCAAACCTCGGTAATCGATGCAGGGGCGTAACGAACCATCCTTCTTTTTAACAAAAAAGAAACCAGCGCCGGCAGGAGAGGAGGAGGGAACTATAGTACCAGCATCTAAAGAATCAGAGAGATACTTCTCAAGTGCCTCGCGTTCCGGCATAGAGAGGGAGTACAAACGCCCGCGAGGAGGAGTGGTACCCGGCAAGAGATCGATACCACAGTCATAAGATCGATGGGGAGGAAGAGAAGCGGCCCGGGACGACTGAAAACCGCCCGCAGATCATGGTTCTCCTCCGGGACGCCAGACAAATCACCGGGTTCCTCCTGGAACAGAAGACACAGCAGGAAGGGCAGACACTAAACATTTCACATGACACGGCAAATTCCAAGAGAGGATGGAGCTGTTGGACCAATTTATCTGTGGATTATGTTCGACTAACCAGGGATGTCCTAAAACAACAGGGGTATAGGGAGAGTGAAAAAAAAAAAAAAATAGTCTCTCGATGGTTACCGGAGACGGTGAGACTCACCGGAACCGTGGCACAGCGAACCCTAGCGAGAGGGCTGCCGTCGAGAGCATAAATCGGGGTGGAACTCTCTAGATCAATGAGGGGAATGCCCAGTGATCCGGCGCTGACGTTCCGCTGCGGAGATCCTTAACCCGCCCAGCTGCATCGGCTCCGCCTCTGGATTGGTGGAGGAAGGAGACGGAGTGACAGATGCGAGTGGCAGAGATCCTTCAAGGCAGCGGGCTCGGCGGCGTAATTCAAAACGCTTCTCCACGCGGATAGCCATGTCGATGAGTGGGTCGAGATTGGACGGGGTCTCGCGGGCTAAGATCTCGTCCTTGATGTCGGCATTAAGAGCCTCGAGGAAGCGAGCCACCAGCACGGGCTCGTTCCAGTCACAGGAGGTAGCTGGAGTGCGGAACTCAATGGAAAAGTCGGCTGTAGACCTCTTCCCTTGACGGAGAGTTGAGAGGAGGCGAGAAGCTTCAGCCCCGTGCAAGGAGCGATCGAAAACTCGTAACATCTCCTCCTTGAAGAGCACATAACGGTCTAAACAGTCGGTGTCGGAGCTCCATACGGCGGTACCCCACTCCCGTGCCCGGCCAGTAAGGAGGGAGACCACAAAGGCGATGCGGGAGCGATCCTGTGTGTATGTCGAGGGCTAAAGAGAAAACACAACCTCACATTGCGTTAGGAATGATCGACATTCAGACGGTTCACCTGCATAGCAAGGAGGATTGTTCACTCTTGGTTCTGGAGCGTCGATACTCTTGTGGGAGGAGGCTCCAGCGCGAAAGTGGTGAAACTGCTGGGTCAAGTCGGTCATCTGAGCAGCGAGAACCTCCATGGCATGACGAGCGGAGGCCAAATCATCCTCATGACGGCCCAGCATGGCTCCCTGCATCTCGAGAGCGGTCTGGAGAGCATCATCCTTCGCTGGGTCCATGTTGGCCAGATTATTCTGTCACAGTTCAGAAGGAGAGAGGACCCAAACGCAAAGGCAGATAATGTCTCTTTAATGTAACTCAGGAAATCCACAAAAGGAAACACAGGCTGCGAACAAGGCGATAACACAAACAGAAAATGTCTCTTCAAATGTAAACGAGGAGGCTGGCGCACCGCCAGTAGCGGGGAAGCCCGGCGAGAATAGAGAGCGGGTCCAGGTGACCGGTGGGCGCAACAGGTTACAGCAGACTCACGTCAGCAGGAGGCTGTGTAGAGAGGGTTAGCGAAAACTTCACCAGATAACAACACGTTCCAGACAGGACACGACAGGACAAGCAGGTAAGAGAACCAGTAATGTATGAGACATGAATTAATAATCTGGCAGAGAACAAAGGGAAGAGGGAGACTAGAAATAGAGCGTCCCATCAGGGAAAAGGGCGTACAGGTGGAGAGAGAAGAGAGTGATGAGCATAGGATATAAGGAGCAGCTGGGAGTGATAACGAGAGGGTAATGAGTAGATGAGTGTGTGTGTGCGAGTCAGGAAGAAACAAACCACGAGAGGGAGACAGAGAGATAGAGAAGGAAAACGCGGTTCATGACACCTTGGGTCAAATATGGACTTCTTTTCTGGCTGACGTAACATCATAAGGAATCTTTGAGTATGTATAGAAATATCAAGATTGACTATTATTTGGCCAAAAATATGTCCCTGGGGCCAAATATGGACTTCTTTTTTGGCTGACGTAACATCAGTAGGAGTCTTAAGTATGTATAGAAAGTTCGTTTTGAGAACTATTTGGTCAGAAATATGTTTAGTAATTCATATTTTGAATGGTGTCTTCCTGACATCAGAAGAAATCATGTATAAGTTAATATTTAAAGAATCTTTGGCCAAAAACATGTATGTCTGATTTAACATCAGAAGGAGTCTATGGGCCCTATCTTGCACCCAGCGCAATTGACTTTGAACACCGACGCATGTATCATTCCTATTTTGCACCCGCGCACAGCGGACTTTTCCCTCCACAGACGCACGTCGGTAAATTAGGAAATGAACTTGCGCTCGCGGGGGCGGTTCAGCGCAAAGAGGAGGCGTGTTCCAGCGCAAAACTTCCATGGTGCTATTTTCCAGTTTTAGAAAGCAATTGCGCCATTGACCAGGAAAAAAACAGTCTAAAGACAGTGGCGCGTTGCGCGTTAGTGATATGGTATTTTAAGGGCGCGTGCTTGGCCATAATGTTAACGCGCATCCACTTTGATTCTCTAATATAAACAGATGCAGCAGTTTTCATTTTTGCAAATCATACATTATTACAAGGAAAAATATTAACACACGAGGGAAATCATTGTTGTGTCCGTGAAGATGTGAAAAAGATCTATCTAGATAAAAATAAAAAAAAATCTAGATTAGGCTACACATTTAGCCTACTACCCAAATTATACGCCTGTTTAACCAAAGCTAATTTGGGTGGGTTTCTCCCATCATCCCCAATGTCACTTCTCTGTGTTTTACAGCCCTGACGAGAACGTCGGTTTCCTCGGCTGTGAACCGGTCCTGGCGTGCGCCGGCAAATCCGCCGTTATAATAGCAATCCGCCATGGAACAAGCGCACCGGCTCTTAAAGGGAATGTGAGAGGACGCTCTGATTGGTTTATTTCACGTTACGCCCAAACCACACCTATGAATAATGAAGCTACTTCAGACCAACCCCTTTTAGATTTGCGTCGGGCGCAAGAGTCATTTATCCCGCCGGGAAAATAGCAACAGCGTCGGAATCCGCCCACAAAGTTACTTGCGCTTTGCACTTTGACACTTGCGTTTCAGATTGTTAAAATAGGGCCCTATAAGTGTATATAGTTAAAAAAACATTTAAGGACCCTTTGGCCAGAAATACATTCAATTGGTCAAGATATGGACTTCTCTAAGAACATCTATATGGCTTATGAAAGCATCAGAAAGAGTCTTTGAGTATGTCTAGAAAGTTCAAGATTGACTATTATTTGGGCAAAAATATTTTCCATGGGTCAAATATCACTCTTAAGTCAAATATCACTCTTAACATCAGAAGGAGTCTCTAAATGTATATAGTTTAAATCAAATATCACTCTTAAGTCAAATATCACTCTTAACATCAGAAGGAGTCTCTAAATGTATATAGTTTAAATCAAATATCACTCTTAAGTCAAATATCACTCTTAACATCAGAAGGAGTCTCTAAATGTATATAGTTTAAATCCATTTGAAGACCCTTTGACCAGAAATTAGTTCAAAAGGTCAGATATGGACTACTCTCTTCCTAACACTACAAAAAGTCAGTCTGAATGTATTGTGAGTTAATGTTCATGGACTCTGGCCAGAAATATGTTCAATAGATCAAAAATGGACATTTGTATGGCTGATGTAACATCACAAGGAGTCTATGAGAATGTATAGAAAGTTCAAGGTTCAATTGGTCAGATATGGACTTCTATATAGAACTCGATATAGATTTTTAGGCTATAAATGTATATAGTTTAAATCCATTTGAAGACCCTTTGACCAGAAATTAGTTAAATTGGTCAGAAATTGACTTCTATATGGACATCTATATGGCTTATGAAAGCTTCAGAAAGAGTCTTTGAGTATGTAAAAAAAGCTCAAGATTGACTATTATTTGGCCAAAAATATGTTCCATGGGTCAAATATGGACATCTTTTTTGGCTGACGTAACATCAGAAGGAGTCTTTGAGTATGTATTAGAAAGTTCGTTTCAAGAACTCTTTGGTCAGAAATATGTTTAGTAATTCATATTTTTAATGGTGTCTTCCTGCCATCAGAATAAATCAATCTGAATGTATAAGTTAATCTTTAAATAATCTTTGGCCAAAAACATGTTCAGTATTTCAAAAAGGAACCTCTGTATGTCTGATTTAACATCAGAAGGAGTCTATAAGTGTATATAGTTAAAAAAACATTTAAGGACCCTTTGGCCAGAAATACGTTCAATTGGTCAAGATATGGACTTCTCTAAGAACATCTATAATGGCTTATGAAAGCATCAGAAAGAGTCTTTGAGTATGTCTAGAAAGTTCAAGATTGACTATTATTTGGCCAAAAATATGTTCCTGGGGCCAAATATGGACTTATTTTTTGGCATACGATCAAGCGTTCTGCATTAAAAAATAAAATGAGTAATATGCACTTTGTTGCATTGCAATGCATTCAAGAACTAACTCAATCTAAAGTGCATTGAAGATATTTGCAATGCAATCTGCTGTTGCATTGCATTGCTTATATCAAGCGTTGTGCATTGAAAGTATGACAAATAAGTAATATGCACTTTGTTGCATTGCAATGCATTCAAGAACTAACTCAATCTGAAGTGCATTGACGATATTTGCAATGCAATCTGCTGTTGCATCGCTTGAACACCAACAAGCGTTCTGCATTGAAGAATAACAATAAAAGTAACATGCACTTTGTTGCCTTGCAATGCATTCAAGAAACAACTCAGTCCTTGAAGAGATGTGCAATGCATTCTGGTGTTGTATTGCATTGCACATACGATCAAGAGTTGTGCATTGAAGAAAAAGTAATATGCACTTTGTTGCATTGCAATGCATTCTAGAACTAACTCAATTCGAAGTGCTTTGAAGATATTGGCAATGCAATCTGCTGTTGCATTGCATTGCACATACGATCAAGCGTTGTGCATTGAAGAATTACATGCACTTTGTTGCCTTGCAATGCATTCAAGAACTCAATCCGAAGTGCGTTGAAGATATTTGCAATGCAATCTGCTGTTCCATTGCACTGCACATACGATCAAACGGTATGCATTGAAGAATAAGAAATATGCACTTTGTTGCATTGCAATGCATTCAAGAGCTAACTCAATCTGAAGTATGTTGACGATATTTGCAATGCAATCTGCTGTTGCATCACTTGAACACGATCAAGCGTTGTGCATTGAAGAATAACAATAAAAGTAACATGCACTTTGTTGCCTTGCAATGCATTCAAGAACTTAATCAATCCGAAGTGCGTTGAAGATATTGACAATGCAATCTGATGTTGCATTCCATTGCACAAACAATCAAGCGTCGTGCATTGAAAGTATGACAAATAAGTAATATGCGCTTTGTTGCATTGCAATGCATTCAAGAGCTAAATCAATCTGAAGTGCGTTGACGATATTTGCAATGCAATCTGCTGTTGCAACGCTTGCACATACGATCAAGTGGTGTGCATTGAAAAATAACAAAAATGTAACATACACTTTGTTGCCTTGCAATGCATTCAAGAACTAACTCAATCTGAAGTGTTTTGAAGATATTTGCAATGCAATCTGCTGTTGCATTGCATTGCTTATATCAAGCGTTGTGCATTGAAAGTATGACAAATAAGTAATATCCACTTTGTTGCAATGCAGATATTTGCAATGCAATCTGCTGTTCCATTGCAATGCACATAGGATCAAACATTATGCTTTGAAGAATAAGAAATATGCACTTTGTTGCATTGCAATGCATTCAAGCGCTAACTCAATTTGATGTGTGTTGACGATATTTCTAATGCAATATGCTGTTGCATCACTTGAACACGATCAAGCGTTGTGCATTGAAGAATAACATACACATTGTTGCCTTGCAATGCATTCAAGAACTAACTCAATCTGAAGTGCATTAAAGATATTTGCAATGCAATCTGCTATTGCGTCGTTTGAACCCGATCAAGCGTTGTGCATTGAAGAATAACAAAAAAAGTAACATGCACTTTGTTGCCTTGCAATGCATTCAAGAACTTACTCAATCCGAAGTGCGTTGAAGATATTGACAATGCAATCTGATGTTGCATTCCATTGCACATACGATCAAGCTTGCATTGAAAGTATGACAAATAAAGTAATATGCACTTTGTTGCATTGCAATACATTCAAGAGCTAACTCAATCTGAAGTGATTAGACGATATTTGCAATGCAATCTGCTGTTGTAATGCATTGATCATACGATCAAGAACTAACTCAATCCGAAGTGCGTTGAAGATATTGACAATGCAATCTGCTGTTGCATTGCATTGCACATACGATCAAGCGTTGTGCATTGAAGAATAACAATAAAAGTAACATGCACTTTGTTGCCTTGCAATGCATTCAAGAACTAACTCAATTTGAAGTGCATTGAAGATTTTTGCAATGCAATCTGCTGTTGCATTGCATTGCTTATATCAAGCGTTGTGCATTGAAAGTATGACAAATAAGTAATATGCACTTTGTTGCATTGCAATGCAATGCAGATATTTGCAATGCAATCTGCTGTTCCATTGCACTGCACATACGATCAAACGTTATGCATTGAAGAATAAGAAATATGCACTTTGTTGTATTGCAATGCATTCAAGAGCCAACTTAATCTAAAACTCACGGTGGTCTCTAGGTGGCGCTTTTAAAGGCAGCCGCATGAATTTTGAGCTGCTCAGCAACCTATCCTTTTTAGCTTTTTAAACAATGTTTACTTAATATAATCTGGAAATGCACAAATGGATCACTTAATGTTGTGATTTTATTCCTAAATTGGAAGTCAGAATTTATGGATGGAATTACTTTTAGAAGATATTTGATGGATTCTAGGAAAATGCGGCCTACTCACCTACAGCTGGATGGATGAAAATTTCCATTGCAACCATTCAAGTAAATGTCTCTGTCTTTCCCTAAGTCAATAATGACACAACCCGGATTTAAGAATCATTTTAATTTTTTAATAAGTCTGAAAAGATATGCATCCCCTTTGGCTCCTGAAGTTAAAACCACCCTGCAGCAAAATAGGATTCTACGACTGAGATCTCGCCCAAGGGGTAAGAAAGCTGGAAAAAATTACAGTCGCTCAATATGTACAATTGTTGGAAATCGTCCTTCTTTCTGTGGGACTACAGTGGATGTTAAGAATAAGCTGACTGAGCTACGCCTGCTTAATTATGACTGTTGCTACCATCCTAAGAACCTAATTTATATTAAGACAAACCAACATAAATCAACGCCAAGCATGCCTGGTTTTCTACTTTCCAATGTGCACTCCTTACGCTACAAGTGTGATGAACTGTACAGTATAGCTGTGAATAATAACTCAGCAGTTATTGCTGTATCAGAGGACCTGGCTAAATGCTGATATCCCAGACTCAACTGTAAATCTACCTGGATATTCAATGCATCGACGGGATCGTGAGGGCAGTGGAGGAGGAGTAGCGTTGTATGTCGATGAAAACCTCACTCAGATTCGACTGACTCACCTAGAAGAAGACAAATTTGAGGCATTGTGGGTCCGGCTACGTCCCAGTCGTCTTCCTCGAGGGTTAAGTTGCGTTATCGCTGCTGTGCTGTACTTTCCCCCACATTCTTCAGCAACAGCCCAACCTGACTTGATAATCACTCAGTACTTGGATCGTTGCCTTAGAAATATTGAACGCAACTACCAGCAGGCCGCAATTGTCATACTCGGTGATACAAATAAATACAAGTCTGAAACCATCTGCAGCAGGCATGGTCTGAAACAGATAGTGGCTGGAGCAACAAGAAAGACCAGTCAATTAGACTCAATCCTCACTAACATTTCCTCCATGTATGAGTCACCAGAGCATTTGCCTCCTGTTGGCTCCTCGGACCATGAGACTATCCTGCTAGATGCTGGAAATTGGCCTACCAAGCCTATCAAGCACATTTTTTGTAGAAAGTATACCCCTGAAACAAATAGGCAACTGGGCCTTCTCATGAATACTACTGACTTTTCTCACATTCTTGAGGCTACGGACCCTGAGGCTAAGGTTAGTGCCTTCACTTCCACAATCAGGTCTATCTTGGATAGAACAATTCCATTTAAGAAAGTTTCTATCACAGATAATGATAAACCCTGGATGACCATACAAATTAAGGATCTGATAAAAGACAGACAGCTTGCCTTCTGTTCTGGGAACAAAACAACTTACAGTAAACGGAAAATAACTATTGCCAAAAAAAATCAAGAATGCAAAGAAACAATACTATATACATGAGGTCGAGGAACTGCAAAGCACTAAGCCTAAACAATGGTTTAAGTCTGTGAAGGCATTAATGGGGATGGAAGGAAATAAGAGTGATATGGTGTCTCAGGATCATAACATCATGCAATATGAGTGTGACAACTTGGCAAAGCACTTTGCTTCTGTGTGGGATTATGCAAGTCACATTTCACCGTCTGAGGAAGAGGTCACCTGCAAGTTATCCAACTGTAGTATACCTCTTTTGAGTATTGGACAAGTTAAGGTTAGACTTCGCAATGTGAAGGCAGTAAAAGCTGCTGGTCCTGACGGCATTCCTCCTTGGATGTTAAAGACCTTTCATGAGGAGCTGGCACCGGTACTATGTGATATCTTTAACACGTGCATGCAAAAGAATATTTTTCCCAAACAATGGAAGGAGGCTATGGTCAAGGCTGTTCCCAAAAAAACAAAGCCCAGTTTTCCAGCAGATTATCGGCAGATTTCATTACTTAGCTGTGTTGGAAAAGTGTATGAAGGAATCCTCAGAGATGCCATTCTGGAGGATACAGTTGCTAAAATTCAACCATCACAACATGGCTTCATGGCGAACAGATCAACTGACACTGCACTGATTCATATTCTGCAACACTGGCATGAAGCACTCAACAGCCATCCTAAATTGGACATTCATGCTGTTTTTGTTGATTTTACTCGAGCTTTTGACACAGTTGATCATTGTCAACTGCTTTATGCATTAGCTGACATGAATATCAGACGTCCACTTTGGCTCAGTGTAAGGAGCTATCTGAGTAACAGAGAGCAAAAGGTGAAGTGGGGCTCCTGTGTGTCTAACTCCTATCCAATTTCAGCTGGTGTTCCGCAGGGGGGACTTCTATCCCCTCTGCTTTTTGTCATCACCATAAACAGCTTGGATTCCTGCCTGCCTCCTTCAGTAATTCCGGTGAAATATGCAGATGACCTAACAATCACTGAACTTTTAATGGGATCCTTACCAGGGTTAACACAGAAGGCCTTGGATTCAGTGGTGGAATGGGGACACAAATTTTCATTGGCAATGAATGGAGGTAAGACAGTGGACATGGTCATTAGCGCCAGGAAAGACGAAAACATCCCCTGCCCTTCCTCTCCTGTAATATCAGGACATGTAATTAGCAGAGTTTCCACCTTTAAACTGCTTGGAGTTCAAATTTCTTCTGATCTGTCGTGGGGCGCACACATTAAGTACATGATTTCGAAGGTGCGTCCTAGAATCCACTATCTCTGTGTTGCTAAAAATGCAGGTCTCCCATGTGATGTTTTAATGAAAATATATTTGACATTTATACGGCCAGTTCTTGAGTACGCTAGTCCAGTATGGGGTGGGCTACCCAAAGGTCTCTCTGATGAGTTAGAGAGGGTCCAAAAACGTTGCTGTCGGATAATAGGTGTTCCAACTTCTTCTCTCCCATCACTGAGTGAGAGGCGCGACGAGGCCACCACACGTACCTTTACAAAACTACTCAAGGACAGTTCATCACCACTGCATTGTTTCCTGTCTGTGGCTCCAACACCTACTTACCTACTACGGCAGCGTAGGGAATTTGTTGTGCCCAGGAGTAAATCAAAAAGACATGAACTCTCTTTTATTCCACGTGCTCTTAAACTGTTTTATAAATAACTTACAGGTTCTCTTTGTATGAAGCCTGATGTATTTCTGGTTTTTCTATGCACCTGTTTTGCTTCTCCTGATTGTCACTTCTATTTTAAATTTTTACACTTTGAATTAGGTACATAAGGTTGTTCTGAGTATGTGTTCTGTTTGATACATTTCAGGGTTTTGTCCTTCAATATCCTGCCTTGTCAAACTTTTAAATAAACTAAACTAAACTAAAAATCTGAAGTGCGTTGACGATATTTGCAATGCAATCTGCTGTTGCATCACTTGAACACGATCAAGTGTTGTGCAGAATAACAATAAAAGTAACATGTACTTTGTTGCCTTGCAATATATTCAAGAACCAACTCAGTCCTTGAAGAGATGTGCAATGCAATCTGCTGTTGTATTGCATTGCACATATGATCAAGCATTGTGCATTGAAGAATAAGTAATATGCACTTTGTTGCATTGCAATGCATTCAAGAACCAACTCAGTCCTTGAAGAGATTTGCAATGCAATCTGCTGTTGTATTGCATTGCACTGTGTGATTGTATTGCATTGGATAGTGAGTTAAAATTTGATGAGAGTTTGGCCAGAAATATATTTAAAAAGTCATATTAGAACTACTGTATGGCTGATGACAGTACAATATGACAATACATCAGAACAAGTCTCTGAGTATATACAGAAAGTCCAAGATTGAAGACTCTTTGGTCAAATATTCAATTGTTCAAATTGCAACTAATATATGGACATCTTAGTGTAACATCAAAATAAGTCCATGAAAGGAATCTTTGAGTATGTATAGAAATATCAAGATTGACTATTATTTGGCCAAAAATATGTTCCTGGGGCCAAATATGGACTTATTTCTTTGGCTGACGTGACATCTGAAGGAGTCTTTGAGTATGTATAGAAAGTTCGTTTAGAGAACTCTTTGGTCAGAAATATGTTTAGTAATTCATATTTTGAATGGTGTCTTCCTGACATCAGAAGAAATCAATCTGAATGTATAAAGTTAATCTTTAAAGAAGCTTTGGCCAAAAACATGTTCAGTATTTCAAAAAGGAACCTCTGTATGTCTGATTTAACATCAGAAGGAGTCTATAAGTGTATATAGTTAAAAACCATTTAAGGACCCTTTGGCCAGAAATAAATTAAATTGGTCAAGATATGGACTTCTCTAAGAACATCTATATGGCTTATGAAAGCATCAGAAAGAGTCTTTGAGTATGTCTAGAAAGTTTAAGATTGACTATTATTTGGCCAAAAATATTTTCCATGGGTCAAATACGGACTTCTTTTTTGGCTGACGTAACAGTAGAAGGAGTCTTTGAGTATGTCTAGAAAGTTCAAGATTGACTATTATTTGGCCAAAAATATTTTCCATGGGTCAAATATGGACTTCTGTATGGCTGATGTAACATCAGAAGGAGTCTAAGAGAAAGTATAGCAATTTCAAGATCGAGGGCCATATTAAGTTGAGTAGGTCAAAAGGGACCTCTTTATGGCTGATTTAACATCAGAAGGAGTCTCTAAATGTATATAGTTTAAATCCATTTGAAGACCCTTTGACCAGAAATTAGTTCAAAAGGTCAGATATGGACTACTGTCTTCCTGATATAACATTACGAGAAGTCAGTCTGTATGTATTGTGAGTTAATGTTCATGGACTCTGGCCAGAAATATGTCCAATAGGTCAAATATTTGACTTCAATTGGTCAAATATGGACTACCATATGGTTGATGAATCATCAGAAGGAGTCTATGAGTATGTACAGAAAAGTCAGGATCAAGGACTCTTTGGCAAGAAGTATATTCAAAAGGTATACATTAGGAGGAGACAATGAGAATGAACACCAAGTCGAGGACACTTCGGCCAGAAATATGTTCATTAGGTAAAAAATGGCTGATGTAACTTCAGAAGAAGTCCATCAGTATGTGTAGAAAGTTCAAGTTTGAGGACTCATACTGTACTGAGGAAACATCAAAATGAGTCATTATGTATAGAATGTTCAAGATCAAGTACATTTTGGCCAGAAATATATTTTGTAGGTCAATTATGGACAACTGTCTGGCTGACTTAAAATCAGAAAGAGTCTTTAAGAATCTATAGTAAGTTGCCTTTTGGGGACCATTTCACCAGAAATATTTTCATTGGGCCAAATCCATCTGGCTGACATAACATCAGAAGTAGTCAATGAGTTTACATAGTAAAAAAAAAATCAATCAGTATGTGTAGAAAGTTCAAGATTGAGGACTCTTTAGCAAGAAATATATTCAGTAGGTTAAAAATGGACTACTGTATGGCTGAAGTAACATTGAAAATGGAGTCATTGAGAATATATAGTACAATATATAGTACGCTTCCTTTTGGGGGCAAGAAATATTTTCAATGAGCCAAATACAAGCTGACTGACGAAAACATCAGAAGTAATCAATGAGAATCATAGAAAGTTCAATATCGAGGTCTCTCTGGCCAGAAATATGTTGACGAGGTCAAATATGGACTTCTGTATGGCTGATGTAACATCAGAAGGAGTCTAAGAGTTTATATAATAAAAAAAACATTTTGAAGACCCATTGGCCAGAAGTATGTTGATTTGATCAGATATGTGCTTTTGTATGCCTGATGTAACTTCAGAAGAAGTCAATCAGTATGTGTAGAAAGTTTGAGGACTCTTTAAAAAGAAATATGTTCAATAAGTTAAATATGGACTAGTGTATGGCTGAAGTAACACTAACAGGAGTCATTATGTATAGAATGTTTAAGATCAAGTACTTTTTGGCCAGAAATATATCCATTAGGTCAAATATGGACAACTGTATATGTGCAATACATTGTGCATTGAAGAATAACTATATGCACTTTGTTGCATTGCAATGCATTCAAGAACTAATTCATTCCGAAGTGCTTTGAAAGTATTTGCAATGCAATCTGCTGTTGCACCGCTTGCACATAGAATCAAGCGTTGTGCATTAAAAAATAACATGAGTCCCAGTAATATGCACTTTGTTGCATTGCAATCCATTCAAGAACTAACTCAATCTGAAGTGCATTGAAGATATTTGCAATGCAATCTGCTGTTGCATCGCTTGAACACTATCAAGCGTTGTGCATTAAAAAATAACATATGAGTAATATGCACTTTGTTGCATTGCAGTGCAATCAAGAACTAACTCAATCTGAAGTGCATTGAAGATATTTGCAATGCAATCTGCTGTTGCATCGCTTGAACACAATCAAGCGTTGTGCATTGAAGAATACCATGAGTAATATGCACTTTGTAGCATTGCAATGCATTCAAGAACTAACTCAATCTGAAGTGCATTGAAGATATTTGCAATGCAATCTGCTGCTCTGAACACTATCAAGCGTTATGCATTGAAGAATATCAATAAAAGTAATATGCACTTTGTTGCATTGCAATGCATTCAAGAACTAACTCAATCTGAAGTGCATTGAAGATATTTGCAATGCAATCTGCTGCTCCGAACACTATCAAGCGTTGTGCATTGAAGAATATCAATAAAAGTAACATGCACTTTGTTGTCTTGCAATGCATTCAATAACTAACTCAATCTGAAGTGCATTGCTTGAACACTATCAAGCGTTGTGCATTGAAGAATAACATGAGTAATATGCACTTTGTTGCATTGCAATGCATTCAAGAACTAACTCAATCTGAAGTGCGTTGACGATATTTGCAATGCAATCTGCTGTTGCATTGCTTATATCAAGCGTTGTGCATTGAAAGTATGACAAATAAGTAATATGCACTTTGTAGCATTGCAATGCATTCAATAACTAACTCAGTCTGAAGTGCGTTGACGATATTTGCAATGCAATCTGCTGTTGCATCGCTTGAACACTATCAAGCGTTGTGCATTGAAGAATAACATGAGTAATATGCACTTTGTTGCATTGCAATGCATTCAAGAACTAACTCAATCTGAAGTGCATTGACGATATTTGCAATGCAATCTGCTGTTGCATTGCATTGCTTATATCAATTGTTGTGCATTGAAAGTATGACAAATAAGTAATATGCACTTTGTTGCATTGCAATGCATTCAAGTACTAACTCAATCTGAAGTATATTGACGATATTTGCTGTCATGAGTCAGGTTTCTTTCCTCTTTCTCTCTCCCTCACACACTCGCACCTCATTTGCTCATTATTGTATTACACTCACACACACTCTCTCTCTCTCTCTCTCTCTCTCTCTCTCTCTCTCTCTCTCTCTCTCTCTCTCTCTCTCTCTCTCTCTCTCGCTCGCTCTCTCTTCATCCACCTGTTGGTCATTGCGATCAGCGCTCGCGCTGATTCGCGTTGACACCTGTTTCCACTTCGCTCTAATTGTTCACTCTTTATCTGGTGTTTGTTCTGGTAGATTCTTTGTCGGATTATTGTTACATGTCACACGTTTCGTCTGCCTACGTCTTGTCTGTATTAAGAGGTACTTACCAAGTTCTTGTCTTGTTTTTCTGGAACAGTCTAGCATCTACGTATTTGCTGTGTTTTCTAGGGATGGGGAAATGAAGCCTCATGAAGCAATGAGGCTTTCCCCTGACTGTTCCGGGAAAAGATTCAAAGCTCCGAGAGTGTCGAGAACAGCGCCATCTGGTGTTTATTTCAAATAAAGCAGCCAGAAGCCTTTGTAAGAAGCTTTGTCAGATGAAGCAACCACAACACGCTCCATAATTTCAATGTTATGTGTACAAATAAAAGCCTTACACGTTTGTGTTTGATTTGTCCATTAAATAAATTATTTTTCCAACTAAAGTGTGACAATAAAATATAAAATGAGCTTATGATTGATTCAATAAGATCTAATGTAGGCCATACTCTCTCTCTCTCTCTCTCTCTCCACACACACACACACACACACGCACACACACACACACACACACACACACACTGAATAAGGACATTGTGTGATAGGATCATCTGTTATTAAATGTGCCTATGACACTTGGCAGTGATAGTGCTTATGTAACTGTATGATAGAAAGGTGATAAAGTTTTTAATTATTCTGTAATGCCAATGTATATAGATGGTGGTAGACATGTTTCTGCATTCTCCAGTATTCAAGTGGATCTTCAGCTCTTTGTATGTTTGTCTCTGTAAGGTATTTATCCACTTCTACGATCGCATCAAAAGTGGCTTTTGAGCTTTGTTTGTGCTGGTCTACACACTGTCCAACAGAAGCCAAAGGTTTCCACCTCAGAAGTGTGAGGAGAAAAAAAATTGATTGGGAGTGACTGTACATGTACATTGACTGAATATAAGACACATCAACGGTCAACAATTATAAAATACAATAATAAAAAATAAAATAATAATAAATAAATAAATATATATTTATTTGTTATTATTCCTTTTTAGAAATGCATAAATACATTAGAAGCTATAAACTCAAAATATTCCCAGATAGGGGAAGTCTTCCTTCTTTTTGGCTGTTGCCATTGCTCTAAATACAAAGCCTTCACCAAACACCAACACCCTCCCCTAAGCCCACCCTAACCCCAAATACCATCACCAAATTACCTAAAAGAAAACACCAAAAGTGCAAAGATTTTACAAAAACAAAAAGACACAACAACTACAAAAAAATAATAAATAGTTTTGGTTATTTAAATGTAATGTATTGATTAACTTTCAAAGTGCAGCACTCTCCTCACAAACCAATGAACCAGACTGAGTCAACAACGGGTTCGAGCCTTCTGAAACCCAAAGCGAAACGCGCACGTGATTGGACAGAAAGTGAGGCTTCATTTGTCAGCGATCACGTGACTCTGGGAAACCAATACACACCCCGATACGGGGCTTCACTAGAAATTGCGTCGCATACGCGATACGCACATCGAAGCTTCAGTGTCATACGTAACATCACTAGTGTTTTCTGTTGCTGTTGCTGCTGTTTGTGAACCACTGCAGCTCTCTGTCTGAGTTGTCTACTCAGCTCGAGGTCCGCTTCGAGGGAGTCCTTTTCTGTTACCCATCAAGACTGACGTCTGATCTACGTTAACATTTTCCAGTGTTGTGAGCTTTCTCGACGGACTGCCTTTGTTTATTCGTTATCTCATTAAAGACTGTTATTCCTGTCATCCCTGCTTTGGATCCTTCATTTATCTTGTGACAATTTGCAATGCAATCTGCTGTTCTGAACACTATCAAGCGTTGTGCATTGAAGAATATCAATAAAAGTAACATGCACTTTGTTGTCTTGCAATGCATTCAAGAACTAACTCAATCTGAAGTGCATTGAAGATATTTGCAATGCAATCTGCTGTTGCATCGCTTGAACACTATCAAGCATGTTGCATTGAAAGTATGACAAATAAGTAATATGCACTTTGTTGCATTTCAATGCATTCAATAACTAACTCAATCTGCTGTTGCATTGCATTGCTCTTATCAAGTGTTGTGCATTGAAAGTATGACAAATAAGTAATATGCACTTTGTTGCATTGCAATGCATTCAAGAACTAACTCAGTCTGAAGTGCGTTGACGATATTTGCAATGCAATCTGCTGTTGCATCGCTTGAACACTATCAAGCATGTTGCATTGAAGAATAACATATGAATAATATGCACTTTGTTGCATTGCAATGCATTCAATAACTAACTCAATCTGAAGTGCATTGAAGATATTTTGCAATTCAATCTGCTGTTGCATTGCATTGCTTATATCAAGCGTTGTGTAAGTAATATATAAGTAAGAATAAGTAATATGCACTTTGTTGCCATTGCAATGCATACTAACTCAATCTGAAGTATATTGACGATATTTGCAATGCAATCTGCTGTTCTGAACACTATCAAGCGTGGTGCATTGAAGAATAACAATAAAAGTAACATGCACTTTGTTACCTTGCAATGCATTCAAGAACCAACTCAGTCCTTGAAGAGATGTGCAATGCAATGCTGTTGTATTGCATTGCACATACGATCAAGCGTTGTGCATTGAAGAATAAGTAATATGCACTTTGTTGCATTGCAATGCATTCAAGAACTTATTCAATCAGATATTTGCAATGCAATCTGCTGTTCCATTGCACTGCACATACGATCAACTTGCATCACTTGAACACGATCAAACGTTGTGCAGAATAACAATAAAAGTAACATGCACTTTGTTGCCTTGCAACGCATTCAAGAACCAACTCAGTCCTTGAAAAGATGTGCAGTGCAATCTGCTGTTGTATTGCATTGCACTGTGTGATTGTATTGCATTGGATAGTGAGTTAAAATTTGATGAGAGTTTGGCCAGAAATATATTTAAACAGTCATATTAGAACTACTGTATGGCTGATGACAGTACAATATGACAATACATCAGAACAAGTCTCTGAGTATGTATAGAAAGTCCAAGATTGAAGACTCTTTGGTTAGATGTTCAATTGGTCAAATTGCAACTAATATATGGACATCTTAGTGTAACATCAAAATAAGTCCATGAAATGAATATTTGAGTATGTATAGAAATATCAAGATTGACTATTAAAACCGCTTTCTTCCATCTTAAAAATATATCTAAATTACGTCATATGCTCTCAATGAATAGTGCAGAACAATTAGTTCATGCGTTTATGACCTCAAGGCTAGATTATTGTAATGCTCTACTGGGTGGTTGCCCTGCACGCTTAATAAACAAACTACAGCTAGTTCAAAACGCAGCAGCTCGAGTTCTTACTAGAACCAGGAAGTATGACCATATTAGCCCTGTTCTGTCAACACTGCATTGGCTGCCTATTAAACATCGTATAAATTTTTAAATATTGCTGATCACTTACAAAGCACTAAATGGTTTATCTCCGCAGTACTTCAGCGAGCTCTTAACGCATTATAGTCCTTCACGTCTACTGCGATCTCAAAATTCCGGCCAGTTAATAATACCTAGAATATCAAAATCGACTACTGGCGGTAGATCCTTTTCCTACTTAGCACCAAAACTTTGGAACAGTCTTCCTACCATTGTCCGGAAAGCAGACACAATCTGTCAGTTCAAATCTAGACTAAAAACACATCTCTTCGGCCTAGCATACACATAACACATTATAGACTTATATAATTTGGCTGCATAGTTTAGAACAGCCGGGACCGGGAACACTTCCCGTAATCCTGATGTACTTGGTACATCATAAGAAGGATGGCGTCTACGCTAATATTAGTCTCTCTGTCTATCCCGAGGTTTACTGCTGTCCACCGGAACCAGGCCGTATCCAGATCTGATGAAGGACCAGCGCCAGGACACGACTCCGCTGACCTGAAGTGTCAACCAGTCTCTCCTCCTCTCCACTCCGACTTCAACCAACCGGAACTGGACAAATACTCTGATTCATTCTGAACTTCATACACTGTTCACTCATTGGCCAGAGGAGAACTGGCCCCCGACTGAGCCTGGGTTCTCCCAAGGTTTTTTTCTCAAGTCTGTCACCTGATGGAGTTTTGGTTCCTTGCCGCTGTTGCCTTACCTTCTGGCTTGCTTAGTTGGGGACATTTAATATTCAACAATATTATAGATCTGCCTTAAAGGTGGACGATGATGAAATTATTTTTTGTATTATTTTCATGTTATCACTGTGAAGCTGCTTTGATACAAACTGTATTGTAAAAAGCGCTATATAAATAAAGATGACTTGACTTGACTTGACTATTATTTGGCCAAAAATATGTTCCTTGGGTCAAATATGGACTTCTTTTTTGGCTGACGTAACATCAGAAGGAGTCTTTGAGTATGTATAGAAAGTTCGTTTCGAGAACTCTTTGGTCAGAAATATGTTTAGTAATTCATATTTTGAATGGTGTCTTCCTGACATCAGAAGAAATCAATCTGAATGTATAAGTTAATCTTTAAAGAAGCTTTGGCCAAAAACATGTTCAGTATTTCAAAAAGGAAGCTCTGTATGTCTGATTTAACATCAGAAGGAGTCTATAAGTGTATATATAGTTAAAAACCATTTAAGGACCCTTTGGCCAGAAAAAACATTCAATTGGTCAAGATATGGACTTCTCTAAGAACATCTATATGGCTTATGATAGCATCAGAAAGAGACTTTGAGTATGTCTAGAAAGTTCAAGATTGACTATTATTTGGCCAAAAATATTTTCCATGGGTCAAATATGGACTTCTTTTTTGGCTGACGTAACAGTAGAAGGAGTCTTTGAGTATGTCTAGAAAGTTCAAGATTGACTATTATTTGGCCAAAAATATTTTCCTTGGGTCAAATATGGACTTCTTTTTTGGCTGACGTAACATCACAAGGAGTCTTTGAGTATGTATAGAAAGTTCAAGGTTGACTGTTATTTGGCCAAAAATACGTTCCTTTGGTCAAATATGGACTTCTTTTTTTGCTTTATCAGAAGGAGTCTTTAAATATAGAAAGTTCGTTTTGAGAACTCTTTGGTCAGAAATATGTTTAGTAATTCATATTTTGAATAGTGATTTCCTGACATCAGAAGAAATCTGAATGTATAAGTTAATCTTTAAGGAATCTTTGGCCAGAAACATGTTCAGTATTTCAAAAAGGAACCTCTGTATGTCTGATTTAACACTTTAGAAAGAGTCTATAATTGTATATAGTTAAAAACCATTTAAGGACCCTTTGGCCAGAAATACATTCAATTGGTCAAGATATAGACTTCTCTAAGAACATCTATATGGCTTATGAAAGCATCAGAAAGAGTCTTTGAGTATGTCTAGAAAGTTCAAGATTGACTATTATTTGGCCAAAAATATTTTCCATGTGTATGGACTTCTTTTTTGGCTGACGTAACAGTAGAAGGAGTCTTTGAGTATGTCTAGAAAGTTCAAGATTGACTATTATTTGGCCAAAAATATGTTCCTTTGGTCAAATATGGACTTCTTTTTTGGCTTTATCAGAAGGAGTCTTTAAATATAGAAAGTTCGTTTTGAGAACTCTTTGGTCAGAAATATGTTTAGTAATTCATATTTTGAATAGTGATTTCCTGACATCAGAAGAAATCTGAATGTATAAGTTAATCTTTAAGGAATATTTGGCCAGAAACATGTTCAGTATTTCAAAAAGGAACCTCTGTATGTCTGATTTAACACTTTAGAAAGAGTCTATGGGCCCTATTTTGACGATCTGAAACGCAAGTGTCAAAGTGCAAAGCGCAAGTAACTTTGTGGGCGGATCCCGGCGCTGTTGCTATTTTCCCAGCGCGATAAATGACTCTTGCGCCCGACGCAAATCTAAAAGGGGTTGGTCTGAAGTAGCTTCATTATTTATAGGTGTGGTTTGCGCGTAACGTGAAATAAACCAATCAGAGCGTCCTCTCACATTCCCTTTAAGAGCCGGCGCGCTTGTTCCGTGGCGGATCGCTATTAACGGCGGATTTGCCGGCGCACGCCAGGAGCAGTTCACAGCCGAGGAAACCGACGTTCTCGTCAGGGCCGTAAAACACAGAGAAGTGACAATGTATGGGGATGATGGGAGAAACCCACCCAAATTAGCTTCGGTTAAACAGGCGTATAATTTGGGTAGTAAATGTGTAGCCTAATCTAGATTTTTTTTTTTTTTTTTTTTTTATCTAGATAGATTTTTTTCACATCTTCACGGACACAACAATTATTTCCCTCGTGTGTTAATATTTTTCCTTGTAATAATGTATGATTTGCAAAAATGAAAACTGCTGCATCTTTTTATATTAGAGAATCAAAGTGGATGCGCGTTAACATTATGGCCAACCACGCGCCCTTAAAATACCATATCACTAACGCGCAACGCGCAACGCGCCACTGTCTTTAGACTGTTTTTTTCCTGGTCAATGGCGCAATTGCTTTCTAAAACTGGAAAATAGCACCATGGAAGTTTTGCGCCGGAACACGCCTTCTCTTTGCGCTGAACCGCCCCCGCGAGCGCAAGTTAATTTCCTAATTTACCGACGTGCGTCTGTGGAGGGAAAGGTCCGCTGTGCGCGGGTGCAAAATAGGAATGATACATGCGTCGGTGTTCAAAGTCAATTGCGCTGGGTGCAAGATAGGGCCCAGTAAGTGTATATAGTTAAAAACCATTTAAGGACCCTTTGGCCAGAAATACGTTCAATTGGTCAAGATATGGACTTCTCTAAGAACATCTATATGGCTTATGAAAGCATCAGAAAGAGTCTTTGAGTATGTCTAGAAAGTTCAAGATTGACTATTATTTGGCCAAAAATATTTTCCATGGGTCAAATATGGACTTCTGTATAGCTGATGTAACATCAGAAGGAGTCTAAGAGAAAGTATTGAAATTTCAAGATCGAGAGCTATATTTAAGTTGAGTAAGTCAAAAGAGACCTCTTAAAGGGCACCTATTATGGAATTTTGAAATTTACCTTTCATGTAGTGTGTAACATAGATCTAAGTGAACAAAAACATCCTGCAAAGTTTGAAATATGAAAGTGCACCGTATATAAAGTTTTTGTCTTTCAAAAGTAAGAGTCGACTCGGAGTCATTTTTATGAATCGTTAGAAGACCGAAGCTTTTTCTCTGACTAGATGACGTCAACTTGTCAAGTTATTTGAATACGATACGCCCACTTATTGCGCTCCAAGGCCAGGGAAACATCATGGCGACGAGACGCTGTGTTCTGAAGTGTGGCTCAAAAGCCAACTTTTTTCATCTGCCCAAGGAGGAGCATTTGAAGACTAAGTGGCTACAATTCATATAACTATACCACAGAAGTATATACAGGTTTCTTGTATACAAACAATACCGGATGCGCGCGCATCCTAGAGGCAAGACCGCTATATGTTATGCCGAGTTCTGTAAAAAAAACATTGTAATTAACATAGATTTCGCATTGTTTGTAAATTCTTGTTGACTCAATAATAAACTGCAATTTCAGAGTTGGATCTGTTTGCTTGTGTTTCATTTGCATATTAATATAACATTATGTAAAACGTTAGTTAGTTGACTGTATGAAATTGTCCAACTAAGTTTGCGAATCATAAAAACCTGACATACTCTATTTATTTAGGTTAGTTTACAGCACAACAGCTCCGCGTCATCTCTGCTTCTGCTAGATATAGCCGTAAAGAGTGTTGCTTTCTGCCTCTTAGATGCGCGCGCATCTATGTGATGACGTTGCACAGAAACCCGTGTATAGTCCGAGCCTTGTGCTTTGTTCGCGCCATTTTGAAGACGATTGCTTTTTAAATGCAATCAAGCTTGGATTCGCGAGCCGGCTGATATTGACGCGAGCCTTCCTCCTCCGTATCACAACCTGTAAGTGTTATTAATAATTGTTGCTTTTATGTTTTATGTAGCAAAGGTCTTCAATGGCAATTGTATTGAGATATGTGAAGTGTTGTCGTTGTTTTCGGAGTTGTCTTAAAGAATAGAATAATACCTCGTAGTAACTGCATTTTTTTTTTTTTGTAAAAACGTTATGTTTATGCATCGGGCTAATGCAAACAAAGACTGATTGTGCTTCACATTAAATTCTTCATCTTATTTTTAGTTTTTTACTACAAACTACAAAGCAGTGGACTATAATCATTATTATAACACGATTTAATTGATAAAAGCATCATTGTACTCCGTGTTAAATAATAAGTATTATCTCTGTAAACACTGCTGGGTCATCTGACCAATCGCAGATTACCGTCGCGCAAAGGAGGGCGTTGAACGAATCATTTGGGAGTCGGTGAGCAAATCAGGTAAAAATAAATGCATATTATACGACAAATAAAGTGTTTTTTGACATTGCATGCACGTAAAACTGTTGTTGGGGACTCCCTAAACAACATTAGGAACATTTTAAATGTCATAATAGGTGCCCTTTAATGGCTGATTTAACATCAGAAGGAGTTTCTAAATGTATATAGGTAAAATCCATTTGAAGACCCTTTCACCAGAAATTAGTTCAAAAGGTTCAAAATAATGTTCATGGACTCTGGCCAGAAATATGTCCAATAGGTCCAATAGGTCAAATATTTGACTTCAATTGGTCAAATAAAGACTACCATATGCTTGATGAATCATCAGAAGGAGTCTGTATGTACAGAAAAGTCAGGATCAAGGACTCTTTGGCAAGAAGTATATTCAAAATGTATACATGAGACAAATGAGAATGAACACCAAGTCGAGGACACTTCGGCCAGTAATATGTTCATTAGGTCAAAAATAGCTGATGTAACTTCAGAAGAAGTCCATCATTATGTGTAGAAAGTTTAAGTTTGAGGATACTGTACTGAGGAAACATCAAAATGAGTCTTATGTATAGAATGT
The DNA here is from genome assembly GCF_949152265.1 of Phoxinus phoxinus. Lineage (NCBI taxonomy): Eukaryota > Metazoa > Chordata > Actinopteri > Cypriniformes > Leuciscidae > Phoxinus > Phoxinus phoxinus. The sequence goes on from NC_136883.1 coordinate 14,296,413, forward strand.
TCAAGATCAAGTACATTTTGGCCAGAAATATATTTCGTAGGTCAATTATGGAAAACTGTCTGGCTGACTTAAAATCAGAAAGAGTCTTTAAGAATCTATAGTAAGTTGCCTTTTGGGGACCATTTGGCCAGAAATATTTTCATTGGGCCAAATCCATCTGGCTGACGTAACATCAGAAGTAGTCAATGAGTTTACATAGTAAAAAAACATTTTGAGGACCTTTTGGCCAGAAATATGTTCAATAGATTGGATCAATCAATATGTGTAGAAAGTTTAAGATTGAGGACTCTTTAGCAAGAAATATATGCATTGAAGAATAACATGAGTAATATGCACTTTGTTGCATTGCAATGCATTCAAGAACTAACTCAATCTGAAGTGCATTGAAGATATTTGCAATGCAATCAGCTGTTGCATCGCTTGAACACTATCAAGCGTTGTGCATTGAAGAATATGAGTAGGGTTGGGCATCGTTTTGATTTGAACAATTCTGATTCCGATTCCGATTCTTCCTTTCGATTTCGGTTCTTTTCGATTCTCGATTCCGATTCTTTGAGGGGCGGAGTCATTTTATTTTGATCCGAATGTTCCAATACATATAAATAAAACATCTCCAGTTAACTAGCAGAGCATTCATGTCGTTCGTTTGATAAATAAGAGACGATCTAGCACTGAAATGTGCGATCATTGGCGCGGATACAGTGTTTTCTCTTCTGGCTCGCGCACTCCGCACTGTCTTCACTCGGACGCGCGCTTCAATTCGTTGAGGAGACTCTCTATTCGTTCCGGTCAAATCACAAAATATAATGCACACAAACGTGTCCCTGCTTGATATACAACCACTGATGACGAGCATAATCGGTTTTGATGAGAAAAAAATAACTATACGAGTGCGGTTTAGAACCCAGAACATCTGAGACGCTTGACGAAAGTTCTACCACTGGACCATTAAGGTACACGTTAAATAAGTGCAACGGATTTATGCATTTATTCATACAATAATTATTGGCACTGACAACATGTATTACATCTCATTAAACGACAACTTAAACCCCATGTACTATTTAAATCGATTGTTGGACTTAATGTTATTGTACATATATGTGATTTAGCATTGTATTACCAACCCCCACCCCACCTGTCCCACCCACTTTTTAAAACAAAGTTACGCCACTGGACACTCCTTGGTAATTTGTACACCATGCAGTTTGTCAAGTGTTGCACTGTGGAGTGCCGACTCAGGCTTTTTTAAAGTGAAATAAAGCCTCACTTTTGAGCGCCGCTTACCGTGCTCCAAGGCTGCAACAGAACAAGCGGGCGCGGCAAGCACTTTCGAAAAATCCGGTGGCCACTATGGAAACCAAAACTTGCGCGGAACCGATGATCGGAATCGAATTTTTTTTTTCTAAACGATTCCAATGGCATCGTTATTTTTTAAACGGTTCCAAGTTGGAACCGGTTCTCGATGCCCAACCCTACATATGAGTAATATGCACTTTGTTGCATTGCAATGCATTCAAGAACTAACTCAATCTGAAGTGCATTGAAGATATTTGCAATGCAATCTACTGTTGCATCGCTTGAAAACTATCAAGCGTTGTGCATTGAAAGTATGACAAATAAGTAATATGCACTTTGTTTCATTGCAATGCATTCAAGTACTATCTCAATCTGAAGTATATTGATGATATTTGCAATGCAATCTGCTGTTCTGAACACTACCACGCGTTGTGCATTGAAGAATAACAATAAAAGTAACATGCACTTTGTTGTCTTGCAATGCATTCAGGAACTAACACAATCTGAAGTGCATTGAAGATATTTGCAATGCAATCTGCTGTTGCATCGCTTGAACGCTATCAAGCGTGTTGTATTGAAGAATAACATGAATAATATGCACTTTGTTGCATTACAATGCATTCAAGAACTAACTCAATCTGAAGTGCATTGAAGATATTTGCAATGCAATCTGCTGTTGCATTGCATTGCTCTTATCAAGTGTTGTGCATTGAAAGTATAAAAAATAAGTAATATGCAATTTGTTGCATTGCAGTGCATTCAAGAACTAACTCAGTCTGAAGTGCGTTGAGGATATTTGCAATGCAATCTGCTGTTGCATCGCTTGAACACTATCACGCGTTGTGCATTGAAGAATAACATGAGTAATATGCACTTTGTTGCATTGCAATGCATTCAAGAACTAACTCAATCTGAAGTGCATTGAAGATATTTGCAATGCAATCTACTGTTGCATCGCTTGAAAACTATCAAGCGTTGTGCATTGAAAGTATGACAAATAAGTAATATGCACTTTGTTTCATTGCAATGCATTCAAGTACTATCTCAATCTGAAGTATATTGACGATATTTGCAATGCAATCTGCTGTTCTGAACACTACCACGCGTTGTGCATTGAAGAATAACAATAAAAGTAAAATGCACTTTGTTGTCTTGCAATGCATTCAGGAACTAACACAATCTGAAGTGCATTGAAGATATTTGCAATGCAATATGCTGTTGCATCGCTTGAACGCTATCAAGCGTTTGGCATTGAAGAATAACATGAATAATATGCACTTTGTTGCATTACAATGCATTCAAGAACTAACTCAATCTGAAGTGCATTGAAGATATGTGCAATGCAATCTGCTGTTGCATCGCTTGAACACTATCAAGCGTTGTGCATTGAAAGTATAAAAAATAAGTAATATGCAATTTGTTGCATTGCAATGCATTCAAGAACTAACTCAGTCTGAAGTGCGTTGACGATATTTGCAATGCAATCTACTGTTGCATCATTTGAAAACTATCAAGCGTTGTGCATTGAAAATATGAAAAAAAAATTATAATCAATTTGTTGCATTGCAATGCATTCAAGTACTAACTCAATCTGAAGTATATTGACGATATTTGCAATGCAATCTGCTGTTCTGAACACTACCACGCGTTGTGCATTGAAGAATAACAATAAAAGTAACATGCACTTTGTTGTCTTGCAATGCATTCAGGAACTAACTCAATCTGAAGTGCATTGAAAATATTTGCAATGCAATCTGCTGTTGCATCGCTTGAACACTATCAAGCGTTGTGCATTGAAGAATAACATATGAATAATATGCACTTTGTTGCATTACAATGCTTTCAAGAACTACCTCAATCTGAAGTGCATTGAAGATATTTGCAATGCAATCTGCTGTTGCATTGCATTGCTCTTATCAAGCGTTGTGCGTTGAAAGTATGACAAATAAGTAATATGCACTTTGTTTCATTGCAATGCATTCAAGTACTATCTCAATCTGAAGTATATTGACGATATTTGCAATGCAATCTGCTGTTCTGAACACTACCACGCGTTGTGCATTGAAGAATAACAATAAAAGTAACATGCACTTTGTTGTCTTGCAATGCATTCAGGAACTTAATACAATCTGAAGTGCATTGAAGATATTTGCAATGCAATCTGCTGTTGCATCGCTTGAACACTATCAAGCGTTGTGCATTGAAGAATAACATGAGTAATATGCACTTTGTTGCATTGCAATGCATTCAAGAACTAACTCAATCTGAAGTGCATTGAAGATATTTGCAATGCAATCAGCTGTTGCATCGCTTGAACACTATCACGCGTTGTGCATTGAAGAATAACATGAGTAATATGCACTTTGTTGCATTGCAATGCATTCAAGTACTAACTCAATCTGAAAGTATATTGACGATATTTGCAATGCAATCTGCTGTTCTGAACACTACCAAGCGTTGTGCATTGAAGAATAACAATAAAAGTAACATGCACTTTGTTGTCTTGCAATGTATTCAGGAACTAACTCCATCTGAAGTGCATTGAAGATATTTGCAATGCAATCTGCTGTTGCATCGCTTGAACGCTATCAAGCGTGTTGCATTGAAGAATAACATATGAATAATATGCACTTTGTTGCATTACAATGCATTCAAGAACTAACTCAATCTGAAGTGCATTGAAGATATTTGCAATGCAATCTACTGTTGCATCGCTTGAAAACTATCAAGCGTTGTGCATTGAAAGTATGACAAATAAGTAATATGCACTTTGTTTCATTGCAATGCATTCAAGTACTATCTCAATCTGAAGTATATTGACGATATTTGCAATGCAATCTGCTGTTCTCAACACTACCACGCGTTGTGCATTGAAGAATAACAATAAAAGTAACATGCACTTTGCACTTGCACTTGCATTGAAGAATAACATATGAATAATATGCACTTTGTTGCATTACAATGCTTTCAAGAACTAACTCAATCTGAAGTGCATTGAAGATATTTGCAATGCAATCAGCTGTTGCATCGCTTGAACACTATCAAGCGTTGTGCATTGAAGAATAACATATGAGTAATATGCACTTTGTTGCATTGCAATGCATTCAAGAACTAACTCAATCTGAAGTGCATTGAAGATATTTGCAATGCAATCTACTTGTTTCATTGCATTGCTTATATCAAGCGTTGTGCATTGAAAGTATGACAAATAAGTAATATGCACTTTGTTTCATTGCAATGCATTCAAGTACTATCTCAATCTGAAGTATATTGACGATATTTGCAATGCAATCTGCTGTTCTGAAGACTATCAAGTGTTGTGCATTGAAGAATAACAGTAAAAGTAACATGCACTTTGTATTCTTGCAATGCATTCAATAACTAACTCAATCTGAAGTGCATTGAAGATATTTGCAATGCAATCTGCTGTGGAATCGCTTGAACACTATCAAACGTTGTGCATTGAAGAATAACATGAGTAATATACACTTTGTTGTCTTGCAATGCATTCAGGAACTAACACAATCTGAAGTGCATTGAAGATATTTGCAATGCAATATGCTGTTGCATCGCTTGAACGCTATCAAGCGTTTTGCATTGAAGAATAACATGAATAATATGCACTTTGTTGCATTACAATGCATTCAAGAACTAACTCAATCTGAAGTGCATTGGAGGTATTTGCAATGCAATCTGCTGTTGCATTGCATTGCTCTTATCAAGCGTTGTGCGTTGAAAGTATGACAAATAAGTAATATGCACTTTGTAGCATTGCAATGCATTCAAGTACTAACTCAATCTGAAGTATATTGACGATATTTGCAAGGCAATCTGCTGTTCTGAACACTATCAAGCGTTGTGCATTGAAGAATAACAATACAAGTAACATGCACTTTGTTTTCTTGCAATGCATTCAAGAACTAACTCAATCTGAAGTGAATTGAAGATATTTGCAATGCAATCTGCTGTGGGATCGCTTGAACACTATCAAGCGTTGTGCATTGAAGAATAACATATGAGTAATATGCACTTTGTTGCATTGCAATGCATTCAAGAACTAACTCAATCTGAAGTGCATTGAAGATATTTGCAATGCAATCTGCTGTTGCATCGCTTGAACGCTATCAAGCGTGTTGCATTGAAGAATAACATATGAGTAATATGCACTTTGTTGCATTGCAATGCATTCAAGTACTAACTCAATCTGAAGTATATTGACGATATTTGCAAGGCAATCCAACCCTATCTCACGGCGAATTCGTACTAATTTGCACGAATTAACCAAGTGGCTAAATCGTACGAAATCATACGAGCTGGCTCGTACGAAATCGTACGATTTGTTCATCACCCCTATGTAACAGCGACATCAACCCTATGTAACAGCGAATTCGTATTAAATCATACGAATGGATTAAATCGTACTATATCTTACGATTTTGCTCATCGCATTCAGGAAGCGTGACCCAATTCTCGTTCGCACAACATCGCGATATTTATCAGCAGTTACACGCCACATCTCGCTGAGTAGTAGGCTATATATTAGACGGTGTCTTGGTGTTCGATATAAAGTTAATTATATGTTCTTTATTAATGCACATCGGCTTCTAAATGTTCTCTGAATTGTATTGGTCATCTATATTACATTCTTTTTGTTCAAAATAATTTTAACCCAACACGTTATACTGGCGGGAGATAACGCTAGCATCAGCTTTCATAACGTGACAGATCTTCGATCATTTTATTATTCATATTTTTGGAATTAATGGAAGTAGTAACTACCACTGTACTTCTACTGTGGTATTTTATGTTTATAGTACACACATTTTACCATGTTTTACCGCAGTTAGCCTACTTCTACTGTGGTATTTTCTAGTAGTTTAGCCTTGTTATACATAGTAAAAACACAGTTACAACAACACTTAACATGCTTTTAATACATTTGATGTACAATCCAGAAATCTTGAGACTTTGAGATCCACAGTTTTATTTTATTTTCTTGTCATATTATTTATTTAATTTATTTTTATTTAGTCTTATGATTGTGGGCGGATCGTGGGATTTTTTATTTTTGTAAATAGTTATACACATGTTTAATACATAAAGAATCACAATAAAATATCCAAAAGTTGTAATTCACTATTTTTTTTGTCTTGCAGTTACTTCACATACATCTCATACTCCTCCATCTACTACACACGCTCCACAACCTTTAATCCAACGGCTCTTTTAGGAGCCATCACTTTCAAAAGCTCTCCTACTCCATTTCTGGCTGGATGAAGGACCACCACCTTCAACTAAACCTTGCGAAGACAGAGCTACTTGTAATCCCGGCTAACCCAGCACTTAATCACAACTTCACCATCCAGCTAGGCTCGTCATCCATAACTCCATCAAGATCAGCCAGGAACCTTGGAGTTGTAATTGATGACCAATTGAATTTCACAGACCACATCGCTAGCACTGCCCGGTCATGCAGATTTGCCTTGTACAACATCCGAAGGATCAGGCCCTTCCTATCAGAGCATGCTACACAACTCCTTGTTCAGGCGCTTGTTCTTTCCAGATTGGACTATTGTAATGCTCTCCTGGCTGGTCTCCCAGCTTGCACTGTCAAACCTCTGCAACTGATCCAGAATGCTGCAGCTAGAGTGGTCTTCAACGAGCCAAAGAGAGCACACGTCACTCCTCTCCTCACGAAATTGCACTGGTTGCCGGTTGCCGCTCGCATCAAATTCAAGACACTGACATTTGCCTACAGAACAACCACTGGCACTGCTCCCCTGTACCTGAACTCATTAATTCAGACTTATGTGCCGTCCAGAAACTTACGCTCTGCAAGTGAGCGGCGTCTGGTGGTGCCATCTCATAGAGGCACGAAATCTCTCTCTCGGACCTTCACCATGACTGTTCCCTGCTGGTGGAATGGTCTGCCTAACTCAGCCAGAGCTGCTGAGTCTGTAGCCATCTTTAAGAAACTGCTGAAGACGTATCTTTTTCGGCAGCACTTGAGCACTTGATCCAGTACTACTAACACTAACACTTTCTTTTCTGTTCTACAAAAAAAAAAAAAAAAAAAAAAAAAAAAAAAAACTTTTTGTACTGTGAAGGGTTATAGCACTTACATACTGTTGTCCTACTGCTAGTTTAATTGCTTCTATTGTTTCTCATTTGTAAGTCGCTTTGGATAAAAGCGTCTGCTAAATGAATAAATGTAAATGTAAATGTCTGTCACTCTCTTTCACTCACTCACACACACACACACACACACACAAACACACACACACACACACACACACCACACACACACACACTCTCTCTCTCTCTCTCTCTCTCTCTCTCTCTCTCTCTCATACTCTCTCTCATACACACACTCACTCTATCCTACTCTGTCTGTGTAATGTTTGAATAAAGCAACTGAGCTTCTCAAAGGTTGAGCTTTATTAACATTAAACTTTCGACTGCAATTGTCCTGCCAAACACCATGTGATTCTCTTATAAAACTAACAGACTCGAGTTCTTCCTCGGATGTCTGCAACTTAACTCTTAGAAAACACTAGGTCTCCACCTAATGGATTAAAGACGTATTACCTCTAACAACAATATAAACTGTTTTATATCACATCACCCTTCCTTATGAGTTACTTAACAAATGTAACATTGAACTGTGAAATTACATTAGTCAGAAAACAACATTTGTTTTACGTTTCTTTTTTTTCTTTTTTACGAATGTCTTTCTTTATCTTACAAAGTCCTTGTATCTCTTAGGAGTTGTAACACTTCGTCCAGACCTTGTTTGCACTCTTTTTGGTGAACTAACTGTAGTGTGACTGGAACCAGACTCAGGCAGATCAGTTCCTGGTTGTTCATACTGCACTGGACTGATTGGGACATTATCAGGCTCAGTTGCAAGTTGATTTTGACCATGAACTTCATTTTGCCTCTGAGTTTGTTGAACTGAAGCAGATGCTGGTTCAGTGTCACTGACTGTAGGCATCAGGTGTCGTCGATTTCATCGAAGTACTCCAGTTTCAGATTGAACGAGGTAAGACCGTGGTGATTCACACTTTTTGAGAATAGATCTTATCCAACCTCTTTCCGCATCCAGCTTGACTGCAACAGAAGTTCCAGGTGGAATCTCTGGTAATGTTCTAACCCCGTTTCTTTGGTTGTAATACTTCCTGTAGGTCCTTTTTGCCTTTTGATCAGCCTTTCTCACTAGACGCAGATCGGGCCATTCTGGCCACAGGTGTGACTCCAACGTGGGAACTGTGGTTCTTATTTGTCTTCCCATCATCAGCTGTGCTGGACTTACACCTGTAGCTTGGAGGGGTGTAGCTCTGTAGCTCATCAAAGCTGTGAACGGGTCAGACTGTTTCAGAATCCTTTTAGCTGTCTGTACAGCCCTTTCAGCTTCTCCGTTTGACTGGGCGTAATAAGGGCTTGAAGTAATGTGTTGAAAATCATAGTCTCTAGCATCATAGTCTCTAGTCTTTGAAAACACTGCAGCTAAACTGTGGGCCATTGTCAGTAAAGAGAACATTGGGACAACCCCATCGTGCAAACATGTTCTTTAAGCAAGCACGTGTTGTTTCGCCTGATAAGTTTTGAAGGTGAGCAATGTCAATATATCTTGAAAAATAGTCCACGACTACTAAGTAATGTTGCTTATTCACCTCGCAGATATCAGCACCGATTCTCTCCCATGGACGGTCTGGCAGTGGAGTGGTTAGAAGTGGCTCCTTCCTTTGGGTAGGTCTTGAGTCCAGACAGTCCTTGCAGCTGTTAACTAGCTGCTGGATTTCCTGACTTAAGCCTGGCCACCACACACTACATCTGGCCCTCTCTCTACATTTCACAATGCCTTGGTGACCGCTGTGCAATCTTTGCAGTATGTCAGACCTCATATTTTGGGGAATTATGATCCTGTCATCATAAAGCAGTAGGTCTTGGAAAATTGACAAATGATGGCGTGCACTGTAGTATGATTTCAAAGCTTGAGGGACGTTAGCTGCATACCTGGGCCAGCCATCAATCACATACTGCCTCACCTTTTGCAGCTCAAAATCCATCTCCATCTCTCTTTTCACAGATTCCAGTTTTGTGTGAGAAATTGGCCATGCATCACTGACTGCATTCTCATAGGCTTCCACTTCTTGCACTAATTCAGAGACCTCTGATGAATTGGTTGGCTGAGGATGTCGTGAAAGCGTATCAGCAACCACCAGTTGTTTGCCAGGTACATATTGTGCAACAGGATTGTAACGCATCATCCGCAGCAACAGCCTTTGACATCTCAGCGGAACTGAATCAAGATCCTTTGCGTTAATCAGCGGAATTAGTGGCTTATGGTCGGTTTGCAGGATGAAACTTTCCAATCCATACAGAAACCGTGAGAATTTTTCACAGGACATCATAGAATGCTAGCACAGGAGCTTTTGTGATTAGATGTTTCACCTTTTCGAAGGCTTCCTCTTGTACAGTATCCCAGTACCATGCCACATCTCGTTTCAACAGCTCGTTGAGAGGTCGAAGAACTTCTGAGAGATGAGGAACATACCTGCCCAGGTAATGAATCATTCCCAGCATTCTCCGTAGATCTGAGACGTTCTTTGGCTTTTCAAGGTGAGTGATAGCTTCGATTTTGCCTGTGTCTGGGCGAATGCCCTCTTTGTCTATGACATGTCCCAGGTACCTGAGTTGACTCTGGCGTAACAGGCATTTTTCCGTGTTCAGCTTGAGACCAGCCCGGTCAATGGCTTCCAAAGCTTTCTGCAGTCACTGCTCATGTTCCTCTGGAGTGTTGCTAAATACTAAAATATCATCCATGAAAACTCCTTCAAGGTCTTTGAGGATTACAGACATTTCCCGTTGGAAGATTTCGGGTGCGCTGGTGATCCCGAACGGTAGCCTGCGGAAAAAATATCTTCCAAAAGGAGTAATGAACGTTGTCAGTTTAGCACAGTCTATATCCAGTGGAAGCTGCCAGAAGCCACTAGCTGCATCGAGAAGTGAGAAAACTTCGGCATGTGCCAGCCTTGGAAGGATGTCATCAATTGTAGGCAGCACAAATTTCTCTCTTTTTACAGCTTTATTTAGGTGTTTTAGATCAACACAAATTCGTATTTGCCTGTCTTCTTTGGAACGGCCACCATAGGGGCGCACCACTCAGTAGGTTCAGTGATCTCCTCAACAACTCCACATTGTACCATTATCTCAAGTTCCGCTTTGACTTTTGGGAGTAAGGGCACGGACACCCGTCTTGCAGTGTGCACACTGTATGGTACAGCATCCTCCTTCAGGCAGAATTTAATGGGTTTTGTCTTTACTAGTCCCAGTTCAGAAAAGTAAATGGGTTGGAGCTCTTCTAACCTCTTAACTAAGCCCATTTCACTTGCTGCATCGCGACCAAGGAGATTGTTGACATGGGGACCAGTCACCACAAATGCCTCAAAAATATACTGCTCATCTTTAAAGGTAGTTTTAGCTCTAAACTGACCTTTGCATTGCAATGTTCCCCCTGGGCTTTCAAGTTTCACATTGACTTTGTAAAGTTTTGGCTTGTACTTCAAAACTGAAAAGGTTTTCTCAGAAATTACGCTTATATCAGCGCCTGTGTCAATTTTAAAGTTTATGTCTGTGCCCTGAATTGGGAGTGTGACAATCCAAGCTCCACTTTTATTATCAATGTGAGTTAACTCACCCAGGAAATGTGTTACACTGCTGCCCTCTTGTGGTCTGCTGACATCATGAACTTCTCGTGTTCTACAAACTACAGCGAAATGTCCCTTTTTCCTGCATTTGCGACACTCAGCACTTTTTGCTGGACAAATTTCACCTTTTCCATGATTTCTGCCACATCTTTTACATCTCCAGTCAGAAACATGCTCAGTCTGGTTTCGGTTTGAGCCACGGTGCTGTCTGCCTCTCTCACTTTGGTGGAATTTTCCTCTCGCGCCGGCCACCTCGCTGATTTGAGCACTGACGCTGGCAGCCTGTTCATTAACGTGTCCACGGACTTGTTCAGACTGTCTCACGAGCTCTACGGCATTCCTGAGTGTCAATTCGGGTATTAATTGAAGCTTTTCTGACAGCTTTCGGTCCTGAATCCCGATCACAAGCCTATCGTGAATATTTTCATCTTTAGCAGCACTAAAGTCACATGTGTTTGCTAGCTCGTGGAGGCTTCGAATATACTCTTCGGCCATTTCACCTGGCTTTTGAGCCCTCGTGTGGAAACGTGCGCGCTCGTGAATAACATTAACTTTGGGTACAAAGTAGTCATCGAGCTTCTTGATCACAGTTTCATAGTTCTCTCGTTCTTCCTCCCCAAACGTAAATGTCTGATACACTTGTTCAGCTTCTTTTCCTAGTGAATAAAGCAGTGTACAGACCTGGACTTCAGTCTCTTCTTTATCAAGTTTAGTGGCGATCCTGTAGCGTAGAAATCTCTGACGCCATTCTGGCCATCGTTCGGGGTGACCAAAATCAAAACTGTCCGCGGGCTGGAACTTTGCCATGGTGTTAACAATGCTCCACTTCTGACACCATGTAATGTTTGAATAAAGCAACTGAGCTTCTCAAAGGTTGAGCTTTATTAACATTAAACTTTCGACTGCTATTGTCCTGCCAAACACCATGTGATTCTCTTATAAAACTAACATACTCGAGTTCTTCCTCGGATGTCTGCAACTTAAGTCCTAGAAAACACTAGGTCTCCACCTAATGGATTAAAGACGTATTACCTCTAACAACAATATAAACTGTTTTATATCACAGTCTGTCTTTCCATTTTTCTTTACCTATATTTCTCTTTGCATTCTTTATCTTCTTTTCTACAATATGGCATATTGTCAAAATTCATCAGGTTTTGACCAATTATGTCAGGAAGCAGCAATTAATTCAAGGGATCTTGAAATCAAAGCTGACAATGCTGAACTTGAAGCAGCTACCACACACACACACACACACACACACACACACACACACACACACACACACACACATACTCTCTCTCTCTCTCTCTCTCTCTCTCTCTCTCTCTCTCTCTCTCTCTCACATGGCACCTGGATCCACAACACTCCAGTGTAGTACTTGCTACAAAGAAATCGCCAGTGCCTCCAAAACCTGCAAACATTGTGGAATAAAGATTATTCAAAAGAAAAACCTGAATGCCCAAAAAGTACAATTTGACGATCAGTGGGCAGCCAAATTGAAAAAAGATGACAATTCTTGCAAAATCATGAATAGTGTAGACTTGCTTGTAAGTTTAATTTCATTTCAATGTAATGAAATAAACAATTATTTTACATTATTATTATAATTATTACGACCACAATTCAGTTAACATACAATTCTTCATTTGAGTAGATAGTGGATAAGAGCATATTTTTTAATTTGACTGTGTACTCATGCTTAAAACATTCTGTTCTTTCTTCTCAGCTCCATAAATTGGAATTACTGGGCTTCTCACCAGTGCTCTTTATTACAACACAGAGAGGGCAGCATCGCTCTACAAAAGTTTTAGTTAAAAACGGCAACGTTCGGAGCCATCCTTAAGTACCAGTCATGCAGAGACTTTATGAGGCTGTTGTAAGAGGTATTTATAATGGTCCTTTTTCACAGACAGTGATGACGCATTTCCACAGTTATTAACATGGTAAATCTAACAATATATATTTATATGAAGAGTTTTTTAAATAGGGGTTGGGGGGGGGGGGGGGGGGGGTATGGGTTGTGTCTGAGATGGTCTGATTATAATTTCACCAACAGTAATTCTGGATTGCCTCTACCAACAAGTAAATAGGAAATACGCGAATCTCAGAGAGAAACACTAGTGGTATACTGCTGCATACTGCTGGTTTGGCGGCGCAGTGTTCTGATTAGCTTATTTCCTATTTACTTGTTGGTGGAGGCAATCCAGAATTACTGTTGGTGAAATTATAATCAGACCATCTCAGACACAACGAGGGCTTCGATTACCTCTCTCTTTTTTGTGTGTTTGCACCCCTGTAATATTGTGTTGGTCCCCCTTTTGCTGCCAAATTATGGGATTAATATCCTGCCATGATTCAAAACTGAAAATAAAGTTCTGAAAGGTTGAAACTAAGTGTTCGAAAACTCAAAATCTTAAAAAAAAAAGTTTTGCAAGATCGAAAAATAAGATTTACAAGCTTGCAAAATGTAAAAAAAATAAGAATATCTCTGCAAACATTGTTGTTTTTGAGATTTCCTTCTTCAGAACTGCAAAACATTTTTTACGATGTTGCGCATTTTTTTTTTCAGAGTTTCAAATTTGTCAGTGTTCTCTATGGAGACAGATTAGAATCATTAATAATTCACACAGAAAACCTGATTTACACATGCGTAGACAATTTCACATGCATGAAACCTAATTCACGTACACACAAAAAAAATTCACGTGCGTGGAAAAAATGTTTCCCCACAAAAACCAATTCACATGCGCAAAATAAATTTATATATTCATAAAATACATTTCACAAATGCAAAGCACAATTCGTAGATATACAACTGTGTGCAAAAACCTTTGAGTGTTTAAAATGTACGAGTTTATCCCTAAATGTGGACGTGCAATCCTCATTCACGTGTGAATCGCCTCGGATGTGTGTGTGTGTGTGTGTTTTTGAGACTTTCCTGGCAGAGCTCTTGACCCACGCGGGTCAGTCGTACTTTTTAGCCAATCAGATGCGAGCTTACCATTCAACCAATCATATATGGAATCCCCTGAGAGTGCATTCGAGGAGCACGGTTCTGCGCACCATTTGCGCAATATGGATTAATTAGAACGGAAATGAAGCCTCAATGAAGCTTTCAATCCAGCATGGCGAACGAAGAACGGGTACGAGTTTAGTTTATTTAATAAAAGTCTGAGTATACACGGTTTATCGTTTACAGTTTGATTTTGAGATAGCGGATTTTTGGTGATATAGTGACATAGTGCGATTTGATTAGTTAGCTATAGGCTAGGCTTACATTTAAATTTACACAACACATTGACTGATAGGCTAGAGACAGACAGAGTATAGCCTACAAAGTGACACATCAATAGATAGATATAAATATAGACAGCTAGATTAATAGATAGATACATATAGGCTATAGATAGTTTATAGATAGCCTACATATATAAATACATAGATAGATTATAGATGCATATCTAGATACATAGATAGATTCATATAGATAGATAGATAGATAGATAGATAGATAGATAGATTTGGATAGATAGCTAGATGCCCAGAACTCATGATCCACTAACTTACTGGAAAGAGAGAGCATTAATCTTTCCTCATTTGTATGTCCTAGCTAAAAAATGTCTTTGCATGCCAGCAACAAGTGTCCCTTGTGAGAGGATTTTTTCAAAGGCTGGAGAAATTATCTGTAAAAAAGAAGTAAGCTAAGTCCTTCCACAGCAGAGAAATTAATATTTTTGAATAAAAATCTCTAAAAAAGTGAGACATTGTGGCTTGATTTCCTTTATTAATAATAAAAATTATAATAATAATAATAATTCATTACATTTATATAGCGCCTTTCTGGACACTCAAAGCGCTTTACATAGAAGGGGGGAATCTCCTCAACCACCACCAATGTGCAGCATCCACCTGGATGATGCGACGGCAGCCATATTGCGCCAGAACGCCCACCACACACCAGCTTACTGGTGGAGAGGAGACAGTGATGAAGCCAATTAGTATATATAGGAGGATGATTAGGAGGCCATGATGGACAGAGGCCACTGGGCAAATTTGGCCAGGATGCCGGGGTTACACCCCTACTCTTTCGAAAGACATCCTGGGATTTTTAATGACCACAGAGAGTCAGGACCTCGGTTTAACGTCTCATCCGAAGGACGGCGCTCTTTGGCAGTATAGTGTCCCCGTCACTACACTGGGGCGTTAGGACCCGCACAGACCACAGGGTGAGCGCCCCCTGCTGGCCTCACTAACACCTCTTCCAGCAGCAACCTGGTTTTCTCAGAAGGTCTCCCATCCAGGTACTAACCAGGCTCAGCCCCGCTTAGCTTCAGTGGGAAACCAGTCTTGGGTTACAGGGTGATATGGCTGCTGACTATTAATATTCATTTCAATTATGAATATTAATATTCATTTTGCAGGACCAAAATAACATTATGCACAGTGATGAGCCTATAGGTTACAAGCGACACATATTAGAAAAATACAATAATAAAAAAAAATTTAAAAAAAATTTAATGGCTCGTCAAGGTTGTTTCAGGATCAACACCTGCAAGTGACCACTAGGTGTCGCCGTGGAGACGGGTGTCGGATTGATTCGAAGCCTCGAAACAATATGGCACATTTGGTTCAACTGTTTCATTGCTTCATTGCTTCACGAAGCCTCGATCTGCCCACCACTACTGCCCTGCACAGTTCATCTCCAACCCTAATCAAACACACCTGCCTTTAATTTACAAGTGATCCTGACGTGCTCTGAAGACCTTAATTGGTTGCTTCAGGTGTGTTTGATTAGGGTTGGAGATGAACTGTGCAGGACAGTCGATCAACAGGAGCAGGATTGGGCACCCCTGGAGTAAACGATAAACCGTGTATACTCAGACTTTTATTAAATAAACTAAACTCGTACCCGTTCTTCGTTCGCCATGCTGGATTGAAAGCTTCATTGAGGCTTCACTTCCGTTCTAATTAATCCGTATTGCGCAAATGGTGCGCAGAACCGTGCTCCTCGAATGCACTCTCAGGGGATTCCATATATGATTGGTTGAATGGTAAGCTCGCATCTGATTGGCTAAAGAGTACGACTGACCCGCGTGGGTCAAGAGCTCTGCCAGGAAAGTCTCAAAAACACACACACACACACATCCGAGGCGATTCACACGTGAATGAGGATTGCACGTCCACATTCAGGGATAAACCCGTACATTTTAAACACTCAAAGGTTTTTGCACACAGTTGTATATCTACGAATTGTGTTTTGCATTTGTGAAATGTATTTTATGAATATATAAATTTATTTTGCGCATGTGAATTGGTTTTTGTGGGGAAACATTTTTTCCACGCACGTGAATTGTTTTTGTGTGTAGGCTACGTGAATTAGGTTTCATGCATGTGAAATTGTCTACGCATGTGTAAATCAGGTTTTCTGTGTGAATTATTAATGATTCTAATCTGTCTCCATAGTTCTACCAGAAAGACTCGGGAGAATAGATACTCGACAATTATACATTTATTAACAGCCCAGCAAGCAACATGCAATAAGTTCTTTGGCGTAGGCCCCGTCCGTAACTCGCAATCCGAGGGTACGGATTCAGCATTTCCCGCCTGAAGATGGCGGGGGCGCAGCCGACCCCCAATGCGGTATTGGAAGGGACCATCCTGGTGGTGGTGGGGAGGTTGAAGGGGAAATCCTATGGTGATAGGAAGGATGGACGGAGGAACCCATCTCTTGCTGGAGGGAAGAATCATCTTGGTGGTGGAGGGGTGGATGGAGGTGAGTGAAGCGTCAGCATCTGCGAACTCAGACAAGTGTAAGTACGGTTCTTTTATACTTCTAGTATTAAAACGTGATTGGATAGATGAGAAGATAATCAATGACGCAACAATTGAGTCTTCCCAGCAGAACTTACGCTAAAGCTTCCATTTCTACCAGAAAGACTCGGGAGAATAGATACTCGACAATTATACATTTATTAACAGCCCAGCAAGCAACATGCAATAAGTTCTTTGGCGTAGGCCCCGTCCGTAACTCGCAATCCGAGGGTACGGATTCAGCATTTCCCGCCTGAAGATGGCGGGGGCGCAGCCGACCCCCAAAAATGGGTGGAAGAATAATTCCACTGGACGGGGCCCACCCCCAAAGAATGGAAAGGAAAGTATACCCACCAGCCGTGTGTCATGTAGATCCTAAAAAAGATAGAAAATTAAGTTAGTAAGCTGACAACAAATATGGAACATATCAATCCTCATAGTCGATAGCTTATAATAGAATTCCATAATCTTCGGGGACAGTAGATTTATAAAGAATGTAAAGTATGCATTTATATGATTATAAGTATGCGTGTGCCGCGTGTGAACGAGGCCACTCTGAGCCACATAGAGACGAGGCCGCGCTGAGCCACATGGAGATGAGGCCGCACTGAGCCACAGAGACAAGGCCGCGCTGAGCCACAGAGACAAGGCCACGCTGAGCCACAGAGACAAGGCCGCGCTGAGCCACAGAGACAAGGGCGCGCTGAGCCACGGAGACAAGGCCGCGCTGAGCCACAGAGACAAGGCCACGCTGAGCCACAGAGACAAGGCCACGCTGAGCCACAGAGACGAGGCCACGCTGAGCCACAGAGACAAGGCCACGCTGAGCCACAGAGACAAGGCCACGCTGAGCCACAGAGACAAGGCCACGCTGAGCCACAGAGACAAGGCCACGCTGAGCCACAGAGACAAGGCCACGCTGAGCCACAGAGACAAGGCCACGCTGAGCCACAGAGACGAGGCCACGCTGAGCCACAGAGACGAGGCCACGCTGAGCCACAGAGACAAGGCCACGCTGAGCCACAGAGACAAGGCCACGCTGAGCCACAGAGACAAGGCCACGCTGAGCCACAGAGACAAGGCCACGCTGAGCCACAGAGACAAGGCCACGCTGAGCCACAGAGACAAGGCCACGCTGAGCCACAGAGACAAGGCCACGCAGAGCCACAGAGACAAGGCCACGCTGAGCCACAGAGACGAGGCCACGCTGAGCCACAGAGACGAGGCCACGCAGAGCCACAGAGACAAGGCCACGCTGAGCCACAGAGACGAGGCCACGCTGAGCCACACGGAGACGAGACCGCGCTGAGCCACACGGAGACGAGGCCGCGCTGAGCCACACAGAGACGAGGCCACGCTGAGCCACACGGAGACGAGGCCGCGCTGAGCCACACAGAGACGAGGCCGCGCTGAGCCACACAGAGACGAGGCCGCGCTGAGCCACACAGAGACAAGGCCGCGCTGGCCACACAGAGACGAGGCCACGCTGAGCCACACATAGACGAGGCCACGCTGAGCCACACGGAGACGAGGCCGCGCTGAGTGAAGCGTCAGCATCTGCGAACTCAGACAAGTGTAAGTACGGTTCTTTTATACTTCTAGTATTAAAACGTGATTGGATAGATGAGAAGATAATCAATGACGCAACAATTGAGTCTTCCCAGCAGAACTTACGCTAAAGCTTCCATTTCTCAAACTGTATAGTTTGTTTTCCAGATTTGAAACCTTGAAACCCGTGATCTGAAAACGGGTGTGCGAATAGGTGAAAAAAAGTTTTGAAACTCTGAAAACTGAGGTTCGAAAGGGCGAAACTTATTACATTAGGCTACATTAAATTTGCACTCCTATTGCAGACTATTTTTTCAGAGCTGAGTTTACAACACCCACTTTGCGGAGATACGCGCACACAGTTGCGAGCTTGCGACTCACGTGATTGTTGGCAGCGATGTCACGCAGCTCTGCTCTGATACTCTGAAACTCAGACTGAGCGAAAATGAAGCTTCGCAACCTCGCAACTTAAGAAAAAGCCTGGAGGGAGGGCCTTTCTGCTCTTGGCCAATGCTTTGCTGTCTGCTGACGTACAGTCCAATCACAAGTCGTATTTACTGGAAAGGTGGCTTCTGCACTGGTTCTTTGCATGCGTCCGGCAGATTGACCGTGACGATTGCCTCTGTAAAGAGTGCAAATCCTTCCTCTCATTACCATGATTTACCTTTTTCTAGGATGATTTATCAGGATTTACCATGACTTACCATGTTCCAATATGATTTACCATGATTCTAGCATGATTTACCATGTACTAGGATGGTTTACCATTATTTACCACGTTCTAGTACAATTTACCACAGTTGACCATACATTTAGCATGATTTACCATAGTTTACCATTATTTATCAAAGTTTACCATGATTTACCCTGTTCTAGGATGATGTATAATTATTTACTATGTTCTAGTATATGATTCACCATGAGTTACCATGAATCTAGCATGATTTACCATAGTTTACCATGATATACCAAGTTCTAGTATGATTCAGCATGTTACAAGTCTTGATTTTTACCAGTATTTTTTTGCACTAAAGCAAACCGGTTTCTCCATGTTAACTCCATTATGCATGCTTACACACATATTACACGTATGTCATAATAACAAATATATAGCTTTAAGCATTTGTTTATTAGCCAATGCTGAAAGCTGATAAAAAGATTACAAATATAAACCTGCTGCTCTTAAATGGATTTATTTTTACTTTCATTTTCAGGATTCCCATTTCTCAATGTGACACAATTGTCAATAGTAATACTCCAATAGATGAATTTTGACAAAATGTGATTGTAAATGTTAAAATAATGATTTTATAAAGTCTAAATATGAATTATATAACAATATTAGGGAGTAGTATGATGAAGAGACAGCAGGGGGCAGTAGAAGACCACTTAAAATACTGGTAAAAATCAAGACTTGTAAAATGAAAGTGAGCCAATAAGTGGTCTTCTACTGCCCTCTGCTGGACAATCTACAATTTAATAGTCTTTTCACATGTGCTTTTGCATTCATATATTTAGACACTAAAAATTCCTTACATAACAATTACTATTATAACACAATCATATTTTGTCAGAGTTTATCACTTCATTTGTTCTGATGCGTCACATAATTGCTAACAACGTGGTAAATCATGGTAAATAACGCTAAAAACATGGTAAATCATAGTAAATAAGGTGAATCATGCTAGAATCCTGGTAAATCATTAGAATGTGGTATATCATGGTAAATCATCCTGTAACATGGTAAATCAAGCTAAACTAAGATAAATCATGGTAAACTATGGTAAATCATGCTAGAATCATATTAAATTATACTAGAATGTGTTCAATTGTTGTAAATCATGCTTGAACAGGGTAATGCATGCTGAATCATACTAGAACTTGGTATGTCATGGTAAACTATGGTAAATCATGCTAGATTCATGGTAAATCATACTGGAACATGGTAAGTCATGGTAAATCATGGTGAATCATATACTAGAACATAGTAAATAATTATACATCATCCTAGAAAAAGGTAAATCATGGTAATGAGAGGAAGGATTTGCACTCTTTACAGAAGCAATCGTCACGGTCAATCTGCCGGACGCATGCAAAGAACCAGTGCAGAACCAACCTTTCCAGTAAATACGACTTGTGATTGGACTGTACGTCAGCAGACAGCAAAGCATTGGCCAAGAGCAGAAAGGCCCTCCCTCCAGGCTTTTTTTTAAGTTGCGAAGCTTCATTTTCGCTCAGTCTGAGTTTCAGAGTTTCAGAGCAGAGCTGCGTGACATCGCTGCCAACAATCACGCGAGTCGCAAGCTCGCAACTGTGTGCGCGTATCTCCGCAAAGTGGGTGTTGTAAACTCAGCTCTGAAAAAATAGTCTGCAATAGGAGTGCAAATTTAATGTAATGTAATAAGTTTCGCCCTTTCGAACCTCAGTTTTCAGAGTTTCAAAACTTTTTTTCACCTATTCGCACACCAGTTTTCAGATCACGGGTTTCAAGGTTTCAAATCTGGAAAACAAACTATACAGTGGGAGAACACTGACAAATTTGAAACTCTGGAAAAAAATTGCGCAACATCGTAAAAAATGTTTTGCAGTTCTGAAGAAGGAAGTCTCAAAAACAACATAATGTTTGCAGAGATATTCTTATTTTTTTACATTTTGCAAGCTTGTAAATCTTATTTTTCGATCTTGCAAAACTTTTTTTTTTAAGATTTTGAGTTTTCGAACACTTAGTTTCAACCTTTCAGAACTTTATTTTCAGTTTTGAATCATGGCAGGATATTAATCCCATACCAAATCAGCCATGACCCGTCGAGGCATGGACTCCACTAGACCTGTGAGACCTTCCAGCAGAACATTGCCCAAAGCATCACACTTCCTTTAGCTCAAATTGCTCAAGAAGTTACAGTAATGCAGGTTCTGATAGAAAGGTGTCAGAATACACAGTGGTGCCCATGCTGACCCCTGTCCACCACCGAAAGCGCCAACGTGATTAATCAGACCAGGCCACCTTCTTCCATTGCTCCGTGGTCCAGTTCTGATGCTCACTGTTGGCGCTTTCGGTGATGATAGTTGATAAATGATAGATACTGACCACTGCAGTCCCAGAACACCCCACAAGAGCTGCAGTTTTGGAGATGCTCTGACCCAGTTATCTCTAGCCATCACAAATATTCACTTGCTATATCCCACACACTAACAGGTGCTGTGATGAAGACATAATCAGTATCAGTGGTCATAAAGTTATGCCTGATCGGTGTATATACTCTGTAATATTTGTAATATTACCTTGCAATGAAATTTAAAAAAAAAAAAAGTTAACACTGCTGTGTGAGTATTTCTAATACAACGGCTGAGGGAGAGATGGCAAATTAAGACATCTTCCTCTCTTCTGACCAACATAATCAGAATATTTTTTTCCTCTTATGGAAAGTCATAGAAATGCTAACATGGATTTTTTATTTTGCTATTGGAGCAAATGGAAAAGCAATATATATATTGCTTCTGAGAACCCCATACATGTGAAAAGGTTCCATAACTACTAATTTACTCTTTGTCCAGAAGTTTGTTGTTATGATGCCATACTCAATATATTTGTATAGAGTGCATGCAGTGGCATAATTACTGGCAGTCCAGATGTTTTATTTTTTATTATTAAACAAAACATAATTTGCTGTAAAAAATAAGTAGAATTTCTCATTACACATTAATTCAGGTTTATTTGTATAGCACCTTTTACAATACATATTATTAGGGCCCAAGCCCTGAAAGGGCGCAGAGCCCTATTGTTCTTCTAAGGTTTTTTAGGGCCCAAGCCTTGAAAAGGCGAAGGCCCTATTGTTTTTCTAAGGATTATTCTTCTTCTTCTTCTTCTTTATTATTATTAGGGCCCAAGCCCTGAAAGGGCGAAGGCCCTATTGTTTTCCCTCGGATTATTAGGGCCCAAGCCTTGAAAAGGCGAAGGCCCTATTGTTTTTCTTCGGATTATTAGGGCCCAAGCCTTGAAAAGGCGAAGGCCCTATTGTTTTTCTTAGGATTATTATTTATTATTCTTCTTCTTTATTATTATTATTAGGGCCCAAGCCTTGAAAAGGCGAAGGCCCTATTGTTTTCCAAAGGATTATTATTTATTATTATTATTATTATTGTTCTTCAAGGGTTTGGGGGCTTTTGGGGCCCTTAACATACTCAAAAACTCTTGAAACTTTGCACACGGGTCAGAACCTGCGGCCATTAGAGCCGGACTGAAGCTGGTACCCGGGCGTGGCAGGGGGGCTCGACAGCGCCCCCTGGAACGGGGTCCGAAAACTTGGTCCATAAATCAAACACGCTTGCATGAAATAATATGAAACTCGGTACACTTATAGATCTCATCGGTTCATATATCCTTCGTGCTCTGACTTTTTACCCCAGCCCAACAGGAAGTCGGCTATTTGGGGTAGTTAGCAAAACGCATTCAATGGAATTTAAAATACTCCTCCTAGACGATTCAACCAATCGCCACGAAACTCGGTGTGCATGAAGTCAAGACATTGAGGATGAAAACTTGCGAGGGGATTTTTGATATCTCGAACGGTTTGGCCGTGGCGAGGAAACGAATTTATGGCGAATATTGGAAACAGGAAGTGTGTTATAACATCCTCATACATTAACTGATCTTGATGAAACTTCAGCAGTGTGTTCGCTGTAAGAGGCCGATCACATGGATGTGACTATTGTGAGTCAAAGTTATAGCGCCACCAACTGGCAGCAGGAAGTGTGTCACTTTCAAAATGCTTTGAATTCACCCTCTTATTTTTACCCGATTTGCTTCAAACTTCATCTGTATAATGTAAACACACGACAGATGTAGACCTGTGAAAGGATGATTGATATCTTTAATACTGTCGCCATGGCAACGCTTTAAACTTTTATATTCTTTTTGGATGCATTTGAGGCTCTTAACATGCTTCAAATTGCATGAAACTCAACATGCATATCACATTTATTGCCTAGTACACTTGTGCGAAGTTTCAGAAACGGGCGTGGTAAGGGGCTCAGTAGCGCCACCTTTAGTCAAAAATGGGGTATTACTTTTACCTACAGTAACCAAACTCGGTATGTATATTCTTCTCTTCGATCCGGACAACTTTCTAATTTACAGTCATTAGCCCCGACCAACAGGAAGTCAGATATTTTGGTTTGAATGGGAGAAGATCTGAGAATTTTGCCAGTCTCTCTCAGTGTCTGTGGTGTGTGTGAGAGAGGAGGGGGGCTTTATGTTAACCCTTTCTCTGCTGTGTGCGACTTCTCGGGCACTTATGGGGCCCTTGACGTGCTCAAAAACTCTTCAAACTTTGCACACAGGTCAGAACCCGCGGCCATCAGGGCCGGGTTGAAGCTGGTACCTGGGCGTGGCATGGGGGCTCGACAGCGCCCCCTGGAATGGGATTCGAACACTTGTCCATATATCAAACACGCTTGCATGAATAAGTATGAAACTCGGTACACATTTAGATCTCATCAAGCCGAACAACTTTCGTGCTCTAAGTTTTACGCCAGTCCAACAGGAAGTCGGCTATTATGGGTTGTATGAAAACGCATGCCCCTGGAATTTGATATACTCCTCCAAGAAAAATTATCCTATCGCCACCAAACTCGGTCAGCATGAAGTAAAGACATTGAGGACGCTAAATTGCGGACGGATTTTTGATATCTCGAACGGTTTGGCCGTGGCGAGGAAACGAAGTTATGGCGAGAAAAGAAAAACACAAAGTGTTATAACGTCTTCATACATTTATTGATCTTGATGAAACTTCAGCAGTGTGTTTGTTGTAAGAGGGCTATCACATGGATGTGACTATTATGAGTCAAAGTTATAGCGCCACCAACTGGCAGCAGGAAGTGTGTTACTTTCAAGATACTTTTGACTAAAGTGGGGGGGTTATTTTTACCTACAGTCACAAAACTCGGTCTGTATATTGTGCTTATCGATCCGAACAACTTTCTCATTTATAGTCATTAGCTCCGACCAACAGGAAGTCAGATATTTTGGTTTGAATGTGGTTTTGTCTCTCTCTGACAGAGTTCCCCCTGCCATTCTCTCTGTGTGTGTGTGTGTGTGTGTGGGGGGGGGGGGGTGGAGGGAGGGCACACACACAGACAGCCCCCCCCCCTTTTCTGTGTGTGTTTGGAGGGGAGCAGAAAGACTCACACTGATACAAGCTCTAAAGCAGACTTCTTCTCGACAGTCAAAGCGGGGTTACGTTATTGCCCGTCGTGCACAGGAATCCGAAAGGCAACGGGGTGGCGGCTTTATATATATATATATATATATATATATATATATATATATATATATATATATATATATATATATATATATATATAAATAAATATAGCTGCAAGCAGCGATGGAGGGCCCAAGCCGGTGGCAGCGCCAGCCCGGTGCCTTTAGTGTAACTAAAGGCACCAGGGTGGCGGTGCCACCGGCTTGGGCCCGTAATCGCTGCTTGCAGCTATATTTATTATTATTTTACTACCTTTTGGGCACTTTTGGGGGCCTTAACGTGCTCAAAAACTCTTGAAACTTTGCACAAATGTCAGAACCCGCGGCCATTAGGGCCGCGCTGAAGCTGGGACCCGGGCGTGGCAGGGGGGCTCGACAGCGCCCCCTGGAATGGGATTCAAAAACATGTCCATATATCAAACACGCTTGCATGTAATAATATGAAACTCGGTACACTTATAGATCTCATCGGGCCGAACAACTTTCGTGCTCTAAGTTTTACGCCAGCCCAACAGGAAGTCGGCTATTATGGGCTGTATGGAAACGCATGTTCTGGCATTTGAAACACTTCTCCCAGAGAATTCATCCGATGACCACGAAACTCGGTGTGCATGAAGTCAAGACATGGAGGATGCTAAATTGCGGACGGATTTTTGATATCTCGAACGGTTTGGCCGTGGCGAGGAAACGAATTTATGATTAAAAAAGGATGCATAAAGTGTGTTATAACTTAGTTATAGTTTTACCTACAGTTACAAAACTCAGCGTGTATTTTGATCTTATCAAGCCGAACAACTTTCTAATTTACAGTCATTAGCTCCGACCAACAGAAAGTCAGATATTGTGGTTTGAATGTGAATTGTGTCTCTCTCTGTCTTTCTGCCATTCTGTGTGTGTGTGTCTGTCTGTGTGGGGTGGGGAGGGGAGGGGGGGGGGATCTGTGTATGTGTGTGTGTGTGAGGAGGGGGGCTAGTTTAGTTTAACCCTTTCTCTGCTGTGTGCAAAATCTTGGGCACTTTTGGGGCCCTTAACGTGCTCGAAAACTCTTGAAATTTTGCACACAGGTCAGAACCCATCAGGGCCGGGCTGAAGCTGGTACCCGGGCGTGGCAGGGGGGCTCGACAGCGCCCCCTGGAATGGGATTCAAACACTTGTCCGTATATATCAAACACGCTTGCATGTAATAATATGAAACTCGGTACACATATAGATCTCATCGGGCCGAACAACTTTCGTGCTCTAAGTTTTACGCCAGCCCAACAGGAAGTCGGCTATTGTGGGTGGTATGAAAACGCATGCCCCTGGAATTTGAAACACTCTTTCTAGAAAATTCATCCAATCGCAACCAAACTCGGTCAGCATGACGTCAAGACATTGAGGATACTAAATTGCTGACGGATTTTTGATATCTCTAACAGTTTGGCCGTGGCGAGGAAACGAAATTATGGCGAGAAAAGAGAAACACGATGTGTTATAACGTCTTCATACATTAATTGATCTTGATGAAACTTCAGTAGCGTGTTTGTTGTAAGAGAGCGATCACATGGATGTAACTAATGTGAGTCAAAGTTATAGCGCCACCAACTGGCAGCAGGAAGTGTGTTACTTTTGACAAAAGTGGGGGGGGTTAGTTTTACCTACAGTCACAAAACTTGGTATGTATATTGTGCACATCGAGCCGGACAACTTTCTGATTTACAGTCATTAGCTCCGACCAACAGTAAGTCAGATATTTTGGTTTGAATGTGGTTTTGTCTCTCTCTGCCTCCCCCTGCCATCCTGTGTGTGTGTGTGTGTGTCTGTGTGGGGAGGGGAGGGAGGGCACACACACAGACAGCCCCCCTCTCTCTGTGTGTGTGGGGAGGGGGGCAGAAAGACTCTATTAAAAATAGGTATATTGTGCCATCTAGTGTTTTATACTATGTATACATGTGTTTTTTCTTTTAAACAAGTGTTTTAAAGTACAGTAATTTCAATGAATATATATACCACACTTCATAGGAATTTTCGGTGT
The DNA here is from genome assembly GCF_949152265.1 of Phoxinus phoxinus. NCBI lineage: Eukaryota > Metazoa > Chordata > Actinopteri > Cypriniformes > Leuciscidae > Phoxinus > Phoxinus phoxinus. The sequence goes on from NC_136883.1 coordinate 14,323,060, forward strand.
TGTGTACTTACAATGGCTGCTGATTTCATGTGTCCGTTAAGTCCATGAGACTGTAGGGTGTCTAATTTTTCATTTTAGGTTTCAGAAGGGTGCTCACGCATACTTTGTGGTTGATATGTGCCCTCGATGTGCACTTTTGCAGAACCCACACTGATGCAAGCTCTAAAGCAGACTTCTTCTCGACAGTCAAAGCGGAGTTACGTTATTGCCCGTCGTGCACAGGAACTCTAAAGGCACCGGGGTGGCGGTTTATATATATATATATATATATATATATATATATATATATATATATATATATATAAATATATGGGGGGGGGGTTAGTTTTACCTACAGTCACAAAACTTGGTATGTATATTGTGCACATCGAGCCGGACAACTTTCTGATTTACAGTCATTAGCTCCGACCAACAGTAAGTCAGATATCGATGGAGGGCCCAAGCCGGGGGCACCGCCACCCCGGTGCCTTAACTGTAACTACCTTTTGGGCACTTTTGGGGGCCTTAACGTGCTCAAAAACTCTTCAAACATTGCACACAGGTCAGAACCCACGGCCATCAGGGCCGGGCTGAAGCTGGTACCCGGGCGTGGCATGGGGGCTCGACAGCGCCCCCTGGAATGGGATTCGAACACTTGTCCATATATCAAACACGCTTACATGAATAAGTATGAAACTCGGTACACATTTAGATATCATCGGGCCGAGCAACTTTCGTGCTCTAAGTTTTACGCCAGTCCAACAGGAAGTCGGCTATTATGGGTTGTATGAAAACGCATGCCCCTGGAATTTGATATACTCCTCCAAGAAAAATTATCCTATCGCCACCAAACTCGGTCAGCATGAAGTAAAGACATTGAGGACGCTAAATTGCGGACGGATTTTTGATATCTCGAACGGTTTGGCCGTGGCGAGGAAATGAAGTTATGGCGAGAAAAGAAAAACACAATGTGTTATAACGTCTTCATACATTTATTGATCTTGATGAAACTTCAGCAGTGTGTTTGCACACACAGACAGCCCCCCCCCCCCCTTTTCTGTGTGTGTTTGGAGGGGAGCAGAAAGACTCACACTGATACAAGCTCTAAAGCAGACTTCTTCTCGACAGTCAAAGCGGGGTTACGTTATTGCCCGTCGTGCACAGGAACCCGAAAGGCAACGGGGTGGTGGCTTTTTATATATATATATATATATATATATATATATATATATATATAAATAAATAAATATAGCTGCAAGCAGCGATGGAGGGCCCAAGCCGGTGGCAGCGCCAGCCCGGTGCCTTTAGTGTAACTAAAGGCACCAGGGTGGCGGTGCCACCGGCTTGGGCCCGTAATCGCTGCTTGCAGCTATATTTATTATTATTCTTACGACTATTCGGGCACTTTTGGGTCTCTTAACGTGCTCAAAAACTCTTGAAACTTTGCACACGGGTCAGAACCCGCGGCCATTAGAGCCGGGCTGAAGCTGGTACCCGGGCGTGGCATGGGGGCTCGACAGCGCCCCCTGGAATGGGATTCGAACACTTGTCCATATATCAAACACGCTTACATGAATAAGTATGAAACTCGGTACACATTTAGATATCATCGGGCCGAGCAACTTTCGTGCTCTAAGTTTTACGCCAGTCCAACAGGAAGTCGGCTATTATGGGTTGTATGAAAACGCATGCCCCTGGAATTTGATATACTCCTCCAAGAAAAATTATCCTATCGCCACCAAACTCGGTCAGCATGAAGTAAAGACATTGAGGACGCTAAATTGCGGACGGATTTTTGATATCTCGAACGGTTTGGCCGTGGCGAGGAAATGAAGTTATGGCGAGAAAAGAAAAACACAATGTGTTATAACGTCTTCATACATTTATTGATCTTGATGAAACTTCAGCAGTGTGTTTGCACACACAGACAGCCCCCCCCCCCCCCCTTTTCTGTGTGTGTTTGGAGGGGAGCAGAAAGACTCACACTGATACAAGCTCTAAAGCAGACTTCTTCTCGACAGTCAAAGCGGGGTTACGTTATTGCCCGTCGTGCACAGGAACCCGAAAGGCAACGGGGTGGTGGCTTTTTATATATATATATATATATATATATATATATATATATATATATATATATATATATAAATAAATAAATATAGCTGCAAGCAGCGATGGAGGGCCCAAGCCGGTGGCAGCGCCAGCCCGGTGCCTTTAGTGTAACTAAAGGCACCAGGGTGGCGGTGCCACCGGCTTGGGCCCGTAATCGCTGCTTGCAGCTATATTTATTATTATTCTTACGACTATTCGGGCACTTTTGGGTCTCTTAACGTGCTCAAAAACTCTTGAAACTTTGCACACGGGTCAGAACCCGCGGCCATTAGAGCCGGACTGAAGCTGGTACCCGGGCGTGGCAGGGGGGCTCGACAGCGCCCCCTGGAACGGGGTCCGAAAACTTGGTCCATAAATCAAACACGCTTGCATGAAATAATATGAAACTCGGTACACTTATAGATCTCACCGGTTCATATATCCTTCATGCTCTGACTTTTTACCCCAGCCCAACAGGAAGTCGGCTATTTGGGGTAGTTAGAAAAACGCATTCAATGGAATTTAAAATACTCCTCCTAGACGATTCAACCAATCGCCACGAAACTCGGTCAGCATGAAGTCAAGACATTGAGGATGAAAAATTGCCAGGGGATTTTTGATATCTCGAACGGTTTGGCCGTGGCGAGGAAACGAATTTATGGCGAATATTGGAAACAGGAAGTGTGTTATAACATCCTCATACATTAACTGATCTTGATGAAACTTCAGCAGTGTGTTCGCTGTAAGAGACCGATCACATGGATGTGACTATTGTGAGTCAAAGTTATAGCGCCACCAACTGGCAGCAGGAAGTGTGTCACTTTCAAAATGCTTTGAAATCACCCTCTTATTTTTACCCGATTTGCTTCAAACTTCATCTGTATAATGTAAACACACGACAGATGTAGACCTGTGAAAGGATTATTGATATCTTTAATACTGTCGCCATGGCAACGCTTTAAACTTTTATATTCTTTTTGGATGCATTTGAGGCTCTTAACATGCTTCAAATTGCATGAAACTCAACATGCATATCACATTTATTGCCTAGTACACTTGTGCGAAGTTTCAGAAACGGGCGTGGTAAGGGGCTCAGTAGCGCCACCTTTAGTCAAAAATGGGGTATTAGTTTTATCTACAGTAACCAAACTCGGTACGTATATTCTTCTCTTCGATCCGGACAACTTTCTAATTTACAGTCATTAGCTCCGACCAACAGGAAGTCAGATATTTTGGTTTGAATGTGATATATTGATATATTTTAGACTCCGAGTTTTTAGAGGTGGTTGATTTTATTCACACCAAACTTTTTCAACATGATGAAAATACATTAAAGATGCTAAATTATGAACATATTAAATATCTCAAACGGTTTTGCTTTGGCGAGGGATTAAAGTAATGTCCACAAAGGAAACACTAAAAGCCTCATATCTTCTAAAAATGTAATTATACACCATTTATTTCTATATAAAAGTATACAAATATCAGAACTAAACCCATTTTGTTCTTTTTTTCAATTTAAGAATTATGTATAAGTTAAAAAACAGCCAGAATGCGCTATTTAGTAAAAAAATAAGTCATACATAGGGCAATACTGCCCTCTTGTGTTCGAAATCAGGTAGGCCCATTGTATATTGTATTTATATATAAATATATTAGTGACTGTGAGAATATTTTCCTACGGGTTAATCGATGTGTGATTAAAGCGGGGGCTTTTAAATCGCTAACTTAAAAGCCAAAGTAGTAGCCTACTGGACGTCCAGTAGGAATGAACTAAAACACATTCACTCTTTTCTGCTCATAGACTGTAAAAAATGGTTCTGCTCGTTCCTCGCCGTGAACGCGTTATTACCCGTGTAGCCGTGAGCATTTAGTTTCATTTTAAACATAGCGCCATTTCGGGGGTGGGATTGCTTGAATTGCGTGTTCAATATTCCGTCATCATCTTTTCAGTCAGCTGTCCACCCATGATCAATGAAATTGGACTCCTTGTGCTGATCTTTGCTGCGACTCTCATTCAGCTCACGATTTATTAAGCGGACACGTTCAGGTTTTAATTGTAGGTTAGTGCCTGTTCTCTAACTGAACTAAATTATTTTAACACACACACACACACACACACACACACACACACACACACACACACACATAAAATCGACGGTGGAGCGCGATGATATATTTAATATATCTGTATATTTGAATATCTGTATATTTTTCCCACCGGTTAACCAACGTGTGACACCAGCGAGGGCTTTTAAATCGCTAATATAAAAGTGAAAGTAAGTATGATTATGGTGGCGCTTGCAGTGCGCTCGAATGAATTCCTATGAAAGTAGAAATTAACTAAAAAACGTTCGCTCTGTTCTGCTCACTCCTCGCGTTGGACGCGCACCGTTATGAATGCCTGTGCAGCCGTGAGCTTTTTTAGTTTAATTTTAAAATCAGCGCCATTTCGGGGGCGGGTAGGCTATTGCTTGAATTTATTTTGCAAAAACACGTGCTATATTTCAGATCAACATATTTGTTTTCCTTCAAATTATTCTCATCTGAATTACAAATAATGTATTTCTGTATAAAATAATACTATGACTAAAAATGCATTTGATGTTTCTTTTTTAATCAATAACTTAAAAATAAACGGATTAGGCTACTGCTCTGTTTGAGGACTAGAAATTAAAACCAATGCAATATGATGAATGTCCAAAAGATGGCACCGACAGACTGTTTTAAACGAGGTTGGATAAATATTTCTTGTTTTTAAACAGTGTACGTGTGTGCGCGCGCGCGCGCGCGTGTGTGTGTGTGTGTTCGCGTGCAATCAGTCCCAGGTAAGAGGCATGAATGATGGGAATTGGACTTCTGGGAGTGAGGTTAATATTCCGGAGACGGTTCCCTCAGGTTGTGAAAAGGAGGCGGCGCGGGAGCCCCAATAGTAACCAACTGCAGAACCCCAGAACCATACGTCATAGCAGTGTGATCACGACAGCGCCAACCTAAAAGTCTGATGCCAGAAGTGGGCGTGGCCAGACATTGCGCTACTTCTGTGTTTCAAAGTTTAAAACAATGCTGATATATTTTTTTTGAACGATTTCATTACAAATGTTTATTTAATATATATATATATAAAATATAATAACTATGTTTTGTCCTATTAACAAAAGACAGACAATGTACTATTAACAAATGTTAATAGTTTTTTAAAAGTTAAAATGATACTTTATGCATTTGGTTAGTGTCAAATGATTAACAATATAAATTGAACAAAGTTTAAAACAAACAAAATAATAAAACGAAAACAAAGCTTGAACATTTGATTTAATTGAAAAGCATTTTTTTAATAAAATGTGTTTTTTTCCACTCTGAAATAGCAATTGTTATTTTTTTTATTCTTGTTCTGTTCTGAATATCAATACATTTAAAGGATTTGTTGTGGAATATTTTGAGTATCATAATAAAATCAGAACAATTCTCGTTTTAGTGATTATTTTTATTTTTTATTTTTTTCACTGTTCTAATCAGGTCAGGCAAGTCAAATTCTTTGTCTTGTCCCTTAAAAAAGGTAATATATATATATATATATACCACACTTCATATGAATTTTTGGTGTTGTGTACTTACAATGGCTGCTGATTTCATGTGTCCGTTAAGTCCATGAGACTGTAGGGTGTCTAATTTTTCATTTTAGGTTTCAGAAGGGTGTTCACGCATACTTTGTGGTTGATATGTGCCCTCGATGCGCACTTTTGCAGAACCCACACTGATGCAAGCTCTAAAGCAGACTTCTTCTGGACAGTCAAAGCGGAGTTACGTTATTGCCCGTTGTGCACAGGAACCCTAAAGGCACCGGGGTGGCGGTTTTATATATATATATATATATATATATATATATATATATATATATATATATATATATATATATATATATAAATAAATATAGCTGCAAGCAGCGATGGAGGGCCCAAGCCGGTGGCACCGCCACCCTGGTGCCTTTAGTGCAACTAAAGGCACCGGGGTGGCGGTGCCACCGGCTTGGGCCCGTAATCGCTGCTTGCAGCTATATTTATTTATATATATATATATATATATATATATATATATATATATATATATATATATTTATTATTATTTTTCTTACGACTATTCGGGCACTTTTGGGGGCCTTAACGTGCTCAAAAACTCTTGAAACTTTGCACACGGGTCAGAACCCGCGGCCATTAGAGCCGGACTGAAGCTGGTACCCGGGCGTGGCAGGTGGGCTCGACAGCGCCCCCTGGAACGGGGTCTGAAAACTTGGTCCATAAATCAAACACGCTTGCATGAAATAATATGAAACTCGGTACACTTATAGATCTCACCGGTTCATATATCCTTCATGCTCTGACTTTTTACCCCAGCCCAACAGGAAGTCGGCTATTTGGGGTAGTTAGAAAAACGCATTCAATGGAATTTAAAATACTCCTGCTAGACGATTCAACCAATCACCACGAAACTCGGTGTGCATGAAGTCAAGACATGGAGGATGATAAATTGCGAGGGGATTTTTGATATCTCGAACGGTTTGGCCGTGGCGAGGAAACGAATTTATGGCGAATATTGGAAACAGGAAGTGTGTTATAACATCCTCATACATTAATTGATCTTGATGAAACTTCAGCAGTGTGTTCGCTGTAAGAGGCCGATCACATGGATGTGACTATTGTGAGTCAAAGTTATAGCGCCACCAACTGGCAGCAGGAAGTGTGTCACTTTCAAAATGCTTTGAATTCACCCTCTTATTTTTATCCGATTTGCTTCAAACTTCATCTGTATAATGTAAACACACGACAGATGTAGACCTGGGAAATTATTATTGATATCTTTAATACTGTCGCCATGGCAACGCTTTAAACTTTTATATTCTTTTTGGATGCATTTAAGGCTCTTATCATGCTTCAAATTGCATGAAACTCAACATGCATATCACATTTATTGCCTAGTTCACTTGTGCGAAGTTTCAGAAACGGGCGTGGTAAGGGGCTCAGTAGCGCCACCTTTAGTCAAAAATGGGGTATTAGTTTTACCTACAGTAACCAAACTCGGTACGTATATTCTTCTCTTCGATCCGGACAACTTTCTAATTTACAGTCATTAGCTCCGACCAACAGGAAGTCAGATATTTTGGTTTGAATGTGTACTTTTCGGAGCATTTTTCCTCTGCCCCTCTGCGTCTCTGTGTGTGTGTGTGAGAGGAGGGGGGCTAGTTTAGTTTAACCCTTTCTCTGCTGTGTGCAAAATCTCTGGCACTTTTGAGGGCCTTAACATGCTCGAAAACTCTTGAAATTTTGCACACAGGTCAGAACCCGCGGCCATCAGGGCCGGGCTGAAGCTGGTACCCGGGCGTGGCAGGGGGGCTCGACAGCGCCCCCTGGAATGGGATTCGAACACTTGTCCGTATATCAAAAACGCTTGCATGTAATAATATGAAACTCGGTACACATATAGATCTCATCGGGCCGAACAACTTTCGTGCTCTAAGTTTTATGCCAGTCCAACAGGAAGTCGGCTATTATGGGTTGTATGAAAACGCATGTCCCTGGAATTTTATATACTTCTCCTAGAAAAATTATCCTATCGTCACCAAACTCGGTCAGCATGAAGTCAAGACATTGAGGATACTAAATTGTGGACGGATGTTTAATATCTCGAACGGTTTGGCCGTGGCGAGGAAACGAAATTATGGTGAGAAAAGAGAAACACGATGTGTTATAACGTCTTCATACATTAATTGATCTTGATGAAACTTCAGTAGCGTGTTTGTTGTAAGAGGCCGATCACATGGATATAACTAATGTGAGTCAAAGTTATAGCGCCACCAACTGGCAGCAGGAAGTGTGTTACTTTTGACAAAAATGGGGGGGGTTAGTTTTACCTACAGTCACAAAACTTGGTATGTATATTGTGCACATCGAGCCGGACAACTTTCTAATTTACAGTCATTAGCTCCGACCAACAGGAAGTCAGATATTTTGGTTTGAATGTGGTTTTGTCTCTCTCTGCCAGAGTTCCTCCTGCCATTCTGTGTGTGTGTGTGTGTGTGTGTGTGTGTGTGTGTGTGTGTGTGTGTGTGTGTGTGTGTGTGTGGGGGGGGGGGGGGGGGGGGAGGGGAGGCAGGGCACACACAGACAGCTCCCCCTGTCTGTGTGTGTGGGGAGGGGGGCATAAAGACTCTATTAAAAATAGGTATATTGTGCCATCTTGTGTTTTATACTATGTATACATGTGTTTTTTTTCTTTTAAACAAGTGTTTTAAAGTACAGTAATTTCAATGAATATATATACCACACTTCCTAGGAATTTTCGGTGTTGTGTACTTACAATGGCTGCTGATTTCATGTGTCCGTTAAGTCCATGAGACTGTAGGGTGTCTAATTTTTCATTTTAGGTTTCAGAAGGGTGCTCACGCATACTTTGTGGTTGATATGTGCCCTCGATGTGCACTTTTGCAGAACCCACACTGATGCAAGCTCTAAAGCAGACTTCTTCTCGACAGTCAAAGCGGAGTTACGTTATTGCCCGTCATGCACAGGAACCCTAAAGGCACCGGGGTGGCGGTTTATATATATATATATATATATATATATATATATATATAAATAAATATTGCTGCAAGCAGCGATTACGGGCCCAAGCCGGTGGCACCGCCACCTCTGTGCCTTTAGTGCAACTAAAGGCACAGGGGTGGCGGTGCCACCGGCTTGGGCCCGTAATCGCTGCTTGCAGCTATATTTATTTATATATATATATATTTAGGGCCCAAGCCTTGAAAAGGCGAAGGCCCTATTGTTTTCCTTCGGATTATTATTTATTATTATTATTATTATTCTTCTTTATTATTATTATTTTACTACCTTTTGGGCACTTTTGGGGCCTTAACGTGCTCAAAAACTCTTGAAACTTTGCACAAATGTCAGAACCCGTGGCCATTAGGGCCGCGCTGAAGCTGGGACCCGGGCGTGGTAGGGGGGCTCGGCAACGCCCCCTGGAATGGGATTCAAAAACATGTCCATATATCAAACACGCTTGAATGTAATAATATGATACTCGGTACACATATAGATCTCATCGGGCCAAACAACTTTCGTGCTCTAAGTTTTACGCCAGTCCAACAGGAAGTCGGCTATTATGGGCTGTATGGAAACGCATGTTCTGGCATTTGAAACACTTCTCCCAGAGAATTCATCCGATGACCACGAAACTCGGTGTGCATGAAGTCAAGACATGGAGGATGCTAAATTGCGGACGGATTTTTTATATCTTGAACGGTTTGGCCGTGGCGAGGAAACAAATTTATGATTAAAAAAGGATGTATAAAGTGTGTTATAACTTAGTTATAGTTTTACCTACAGTTACAAAACTCAGCGTGTATATTGATATTATCAAGCCGATCAACTTTCTAATTTACAGTCATTAGCTCAGACCAACAGAAAGTCAGATATTGTGGTTTGAATGTGAATTGTGTCTCTCTCTGTCTCTCTGCTATTCTGTGTGTGTGTGTCTGTCTGTGTGTGGTGGGGAGGGGAGGGGGGATCTGTGTATGTGTGTGTGTGAGGAGGGGGGCTAGTTTAGTTTAACCCTTTCTCTGCTGTGTGCAAAATCTCGGGCACTTTTGGGGCACGAAGGATAAACAGAAACAGACCAACAGAAAGTCAGATATTGTGGTTTGAATGTGAATTGTGTCTCTCTCTGTCTCTCTGCTATTCTGTGTGTGTGTGTCTGTCTGTGTGTGGTGGGGAGGGGAGGGGGGATCTGTGTATGTGTGTGTGTGAGGAGGGGGGCTAGTTTAGTTGAACCCTTTCTCTGCTGTGTGCAAAATCTCGGGCACTTTTGGGGCCCTTAACGTGCTCGAAAACTCTTGAAATTTTGCACACAGGTTAGAACCCGCGGCCGGGCTGAAGCTGGTACCCGGGCGTGGCAGGGTGGCTCGACAGCGCCCCCTGGAATGGGATTCAAACACTTGTCCGTATATCAAACACGCTTCCATGTAATAATATGAAACTCGGTACACATTTAGATCTCATCGGGCTCGAACAACTTTCGTGCTCTAAGTTTTACGCCAGTCCAACAGGAAGTCGGCTATTATGGGCTGTATGAAAACGCATGCCCCTGGAATTTGATATACTCCTCCAAGAAAAATTATCCTATCGCCACCAAACTCAGTCAGCATGAAGTAAAGACATTGAGGACGGTAAATTGTGGACGAATTTTTGATATCTCGAACGGTTTGGCCGTGGCGAGGAAACGAAGTTATGGCGAGAAAAGAAAAACACAATGTGTTATAACGTCTTCATACATTTATTGATCTTGATGAAACTTCAGCAGTGTGTTTGTTGTAAGAGGGCGATCACATGGATGTGGCTATTGTGAGTCAAAGTTATAGCGCCACCAAATGGCAGCAGGAAGTGTGTTACTTTCAAGATACTTTTGACTAAAGTGGGGGGGTTATTTTTACCTACAGTCACAAAACTCGGTCTGTATATTGTGCTTATCGATCCGGACAACTTTCTCATTTACAGTCATTAGCTCCGACCAACAGGAAGTCAGATATTTTGGTTTGAATGTGGTTTTGTCTCTCTCTGACAGAGTTCCCCCTGCCATTCTCTCTGTGTGGGGGGGTGTGGGGGGGGGGCACACACACAGACAGCCCCCCCCCCTTTTCTGTGTGTGTTTGGAGGGGAGCAGAAAGACTCACACTGATACAAGCTCTAAAGCAGACTTCTTCTCGACAGTCAAAGCGGGGTTACGTTATTGCCCGTCGTGCACAGGAACCCGAAAGGCAACGGGGGTGGCGGCTTTTTATATATATATATATATATATATATATATATATATATATATATAAATAAATATAGCTGCAAGCAGCGATGGAGGGCCCAAGCCGGTGGCAGCGCCAGCCCGGTGCCTTTAGTGTAACTAAAGGCACCAGGGTGGCGGTGCCACCGGCTTGGGCCCGTAATCGCTGCTTGCAGCTATATTTATTATTATTTTACTACCTTTTGGGCACTTTTGGGGGCCTTAACGTGCTCAAAAACTCTTGAAACTTTGCACAAATGTCAGAACCCGCGGCCATTAGAGCCGGACTGAAGCTGGGACCCGGGTGTGGCAGGGGGGCTCGGCAGCGCCCCCTGGAATGGGATTCAAAAACATGTCCATATATCAAACACGCTTGCATGTAATAATATGAAACTCGGTACACATATAGATCTCATCGGGCCGAACAACTTTCGTGCTCTAAGTTTTACGCCAGTCCAACAGGAAGTCAGCTATTATGGGCTGTATGGAAACGCATGTTCTGGCATTTGAAACACTTCTCCCAGAGAATTCATCCGATGACCACGAAACTCGGTGTGCATGAAGTCAAGACATGGAGGATGCTAAATTGCGAGGGGATTTTTGATATCTCGAACGGTTTGGCCGTGGCGAGGAAACAAATTTATGGCAAATATTGGAAACAGGAAGTGTGTTATAACATCCTCATACATTAATTGATCTTGATGAAACTTCAGCAGTGTGTTTGTTGTAAGAGGCCGATCACATGGATGTGACTATTGTGAGTCAAAGTTATAGCGCCACCAACTGGCGGCAGGAAGTGTGTCACTTTCAAAATGCTTTGAATTCACCCTCTTATTTTTACCCGATTTGCTTCAAACTTTATGTGTATAATGTAAACACACGGCAGATGTAGACCTGTGAAAGAATTATTGATATCTTAAATACTGTTGCCATGGCAACGCTTTAAACTTTTATATTCTTTTTGGGTGCATTTGAGGCTCTTAACATGCTTCAAATTGCATGAAACTCAACATGCATATCAGATTTATTAGGTACTAGGCATGTGTGAAGTTTCAGAAACGGGCGCGGTGGAGGGGCTCAGTAGCGCCACCTTTAGTCAAAAATGGGGTATTAGTTTTACCTACAGTAACAAAAATCGGTATTTATATTTATCTCCCCGAGCCGGACAACTTTCTAATTTACAGTCATTAGCTCCGACCAACAGGAAGTCAGATATTTTGGTTTGAATGTGATTTGATGGGAATTTTGCCAGTCTCTCTCAGTGTCTGTGTGTGTGAGAGAGGAGGGGGGCTTTATTTTAACCCTTTCTCTGCTGTGTGGGACTTCTCGGGCACTTTTGGGGCCCTTAACGTGCTCGAAAACTCTTGAAACTTTGCACACAGGTCAGAACCTGCGGCCATCAGGGCTGGGCTGAAGCTGGTACCCGGGCGTGGCAGGGGAGCTCAACAGCGCCCCCTTGAACGTGGTCCGAAAAACTTGGTCCATATATCAAACACGTTTGCATGTAATAATATGAAACTCGGTACACATATAGATTTAATCGGGCCGAACAACTTTCGTGCTCTAAGTTTTACGCCAGTCCAACAGGAAGTCGGCTATTATGGGCTGTATGAAAATGCATGCCCCTGGAATTTGATATACTCGTCCAAGAAAAATTATCCTATCGCCACCAAACTCGGTCAGCATGAAGTCAAGACATTGAGGACGCTAAATTGCGGACGGATTTTTGATATCTCGAACGGTTTGGCCGTGGCGAGGAAACGAAGTTATGGCGAGAAAAGAAAAACACAATGTTTTATAACGTCTTCATACATTTATTGATCTTGATGAAACTTCAGCAGTGTGTTTGTTGTAAGAGGGCGATCACATGGATGTGACTATTGTGAGTCAAAGTTATAGCGCCACCAACTGGCAGCAGGAAGTGTGTTACTTTCAAGATACTTTTGACTAAAGTGGGTGGGTTATTTTTACCTACAGTCACAAAACTCGGTCTGTAAATTGTGCTTATCGATCCGGACAACTTTCTCATTTACAGTCATTAGCTCCGACCAACAGGAAGTCAGATATTTTGGTTTGAATGTGGTTTTGTCTCTCTCTGACAGAGTTCCCCCTGCCATTCTCTGTGTGTGTGTGTGTGTGTGTGTGGGGAGGGAGGGAGGGAGGGAGGGCACACACACAGACAGCCCCCCCCCCCTTTTCTGTGTGTGTTTGGAGGGGAGCAGAAAGACTCACACTGATGCAAGCTCTAAAGCAGACTTCTTCTCGACAGTCAAAGCGGGGTTACGTTATTGCCCGTCGTGCACAGGAACCCGAAAGGCAACGGAGTGGCGGCTTTTTATATATATATATATATATATATATATATATATATATATATATATATATATATATATATATATATATATATATATAAAAAAATAGCTGAAAGCAGCGATGGAGGGCCCAAGCCGGTGGCAGCGCCAGCCCGGTGCCTTTAGTGTAACTAAAGGCACCAGGGTGGCGGTGCCACCGGCTTGGGCCCGTAATCGCTGCTTGCAGCTATATTTATTATATTACTACCTTTTGGGCACTTTTGGGGGCCTTAACATGCTCAAAAACTCTTGAAACTTTGCACAAATGTCAGAACCCGCGGCCATTAGAGCCGGACTGAAGCTTGTACCCGGGCGTGGCAGGGGGGCTCGACAGCGCCCCCTGGAACGGGGTCTGAAAACTTGGTCCATAAATCAAACACGCTTGCGTGGAATAATATGAAACTCTGTACACTTATAGATCTCATCGGTTCATATATCCTTCGTGCTCTGACTTTTTACCCCAGCCCAAGAGGAAGTCGGCTATTTGGCGTAGTTTAAAAAACACATGCAATGGAATTTAAAATATTCCTCCTAGACGATTCAACCAATCACCACGAAACTCGGTGTGCATGAAGTCAAGACATGGAGGATGAAAAATTCCCAGGGGATTTTTGATATCTCGAACGGTTTGGCCGTGGCGAGGAAACAAATTTATGGCGAATATTGGAAACAGGAAGTGTGTTATAACATCCTCATACATTAATTGATCTGGATGAAACTTCAGCAGTGTGTTCGTTGTAAGAGGCCGATCACATGGATGTGACTATTGTGAGTCAAAGTTATAGCGCCACCAACTGGCAGCAGGAAGTGTGTCACTTTCAAAATGCTTTGAATTCACCCTCTTATTTTTACCCGATTTGCTTCAAACTTTATGTGTATAATGTAAACACACGGCAGATGTAGACCTGTGAAAGAATTATTGATATCTTAAATACTGTTGCCATGGCAACGCTTTAAACTTTTATATTCTTTTTGGGTGCATTTGAGGCTCTTAACATGCTTCAAATTGCATGAAACTCAACATGCATATCAGATTTATTAGGTACTAGGCATGTGTGAAGTTTCAGAAACGGGCGCGGTGGAGGGGCTCAGAAGCGCCACCTTTAGTCAAAAATGGGGTATTAGTTTTACCTACAGTAACAAAAATCGGTATTTATATTTATCTCCCCGAGCCGGACAACTTTCTAATTTACAGTCATTAGCTCCGACCAACAGGAAGTCAGATATTTTGGTTTGAATGTGATTTGATGGGAATTTTGCCAGTCTCTCTCAGTGTGTGAGAGAGGAGGGGGGCTTTATTTTAACCCTTTCTCTGCTGTGTGGGACTTCTCGGGCACTTTTGGGGCCCTTAACGTGCTCGAAAACTCTTGAAACTTTGCACACAGGTCAGAACCTGCGGCCATCAGGGCTGGGCTGAAGCTGGTACCCGGCCGTGGCAGGGGAGCTCAACAGCGCCCCCTTGAACGTGGTCCGAAAAACTTGGTCCATATATCAAACACGTTTGCATGTAATAATATGAAACTCGGTACACATATAGATTTAATCGGGCCGAACAACTTTCGTGCTCTAAGTTTTACGCCAGTCCAACAGGAAGTCGGCTATTATGGGCTGTATGAAAATGCATGCCCCTGGAATTTGATATACTCCTCCAAGAAAAATTATCCTATCGCCACCAAACTCGGTCAGCATGAAGTCAAGACATTGAGGACGCTAAATTGCGGACGGATTTTTGATATCTCGAACGGTTTGGCCGTGGCGAGGAAACGAAGTTATGGCGAGAAAAGAAAAACACAATGTGTTATAACGTCTTCATACATTTATTGATCTTGATGAAACTTCAGCAGTGTGTTTGTTGTAAGAGGGCGATCACATGGATGTGACTATTGTGAGTCAAAGTTATAGCGCCACCAACTGGCAGCAGGAAGTGTGTTACTTTCAAGATACTTTTGACTAAAGTGGGTGGGTTATTTTTACCTACAGTCACAAAACTCGGTCTGTATATTGTGCTTATCGATCCGGACAACTTTCTCATTTACAGTCATTAGCTCCGACCAACAGGAAGTCAGATATTTTGGTTTGAATGTGGTTTTGTCTCTCTCTGACAGAGTTCCCCCTGCCATTCTCTGTGTGTGTGTGTGTGGGGAGGGAGGGAGGGAGGGAGGGAGGGAGGGAGGGAGGGCACACACACAGACAGCCCCCCCCCCTTTTCTGTGTGTGTTTGGAGGGGAGCAGAAAGACTCACACTAGAGTGCGGATCGGGCCGAATTTTTCAGTCTGAGCCCGGCCCGCGTCCGACAGAGCAGTAACCGAACCCGACCCGAGCCCGACAGGCATAAAGATATTTATGTTCGAGCCCGACCCGAGACCGGCAGTTAAAATCCCATTTTTTTCTCATACTAATGACAATTGTACGTTTGTTTGTGTGGAAAGCCCGCTTTTATTAAGCAACTGTAGGAAGGCAATCGGAAATGTCAACAAGACAAGCGCATCAGCGCGCGGAGCAACAAGCGCTCTTAACACCTGGCGCGCGCACATTATGCACGCGTTTCGTTGTCACGGCTACATAAACAAATGTCCGCACACAGGAAGACGGATGTTATGGTAATATTTTACATGTATTTTAATCACAAAAACGAACGTTTGCATCAACTGAAAGCATCAGGCACATCGGCTACCTACATAAGCTGTTTTAAATTTAAAATGTTCAATGCCTTATCGCGCTGATGTGACCGAGCCCGACCCGAACCTGAACATCATTTCTAAATATCTGTCCGAACCCGGCCCGGCCCGTCGGGTACCGGCGGGTCCCGTCGGGCTCGGGTCGGGTATCCATCCTCTAACTCACACTGATGCAAGCTCTAAAGCAGACTTCTTCTCGACAGTCAAAGCGGGGTTACGTTATTGCCCGTCGTGCACAGGAACCCGAAAGGCAACGGGGTGGCGGCTTTTTATATATATATATATATATATAAATAAATATAGCTGCAAGCAGCGATGGAGGGCCCAAGCCGGTGGCAGCGCCAGCCCGGTGCCTTTAGTGTAACTAAAGGCACCAGGGTGGCGGTGCCACCGGCTTGGGCCCGTAATCGCTGCTTGCAGCTATATTTATTTATTACGGCCCAAGCCTTGAAAAGGCGAAGGCCCTATTGTTTTTCTAAGGATTATTCTTCTTCTTCTTCTTCTTTATTAGGGCCCAAGCCTTGAAAAGGCGAAGGCCCTATTGTTTTTCTAAGGATTATTATTCTTCTTCTTCTTTATTATTATTATTATTATTATTATTATTATTTTACTACCTTTTGGGCACTTTTGGGGGCCTTAACATGCTCAAAAACTCTTGAAACTTTGCACAAATGTCAGAACCCGCGGCCATCAGGGCCCGACTGAAGCTGGGACCCGGGCGTGGCAGGGGGGCTCGGCAGCGCCCCCTGGAATGGGATTCAAAAACATGTCCATATATCAAACACGCTTGCATGTAATAATATGAAACTCGGTACACATATAGATCTCATCGGGCCGAACAACGTTCGTGCTCTAAGTTTTACGCCAGTCCAACAGGAAGTCGGCTATTATGGGTTGTATGGAAACGCATGTTCTGGCATTTGAAACACTTCTCCCAGAGAATTCATCCGATGACCACGAAACTCGGTGTGCATGAAGTCAAGTCATAGAGGATGCTAAATTGCGGACGGATTTTTGATATCTCGAACGGTTTGGCCGTGGTGAGGAAACGAATTTATGATTAAAAAAGGATGCATAAAGTGTGTTATAACTTAGTTATAGTTTTACCTACAGTTACAAAACTCAGCGTGTATATTGATATTATCAAGCCGAACAACTTTCTAATTTACAGTCATTAGCTCCGACCAACAGAAAGTCAGATATTGTGGTTTGAATGTGAATTGTGTCTCTCTCTGTCTCTCTGCTATTCTGTCTGTGTGTGTCTGTCTGTGTGGGGTGGGGAGGGGAGGGGGGATCTGTGTATGTGTGTGTGTGAGGAGGGGGGCTAGTTTAGTTTAACCCTTTCTCTGCTGTGTGCAAAATCTCGGGCACTTTTGGGGCCCTTAACGTGCTCGAAAACTCTTGAAATTTTGCACACAGGTCAGAACCCATCAGGGCCGGGCTGAAGCTGGTACCCGGGCGTGGCAGGGGGGCTCGACAGCGCCCCCTGGAATGGGATTCAAACACTTGTCCGTATATCAAACACGCTTGCATGTAATAATATGAAACTCGGTACACATTTAGATCTCATCGGCCCGAACAACTTTCGTGCTCTAAGTTTTACGCCAGCCCAACAGGAAGTCGGCTATTGTGGGTGGTATGAAAACGCATGCCCCTGGAATTTGAAACACTCTTTCTAGAAAATTCATCCAATCGCAACCAAACTCAGTCAGCATGACGTCAAGACATTGAGGATACTAAATTGCTGACGGATTTTTGATATCTCGAACAGTTTGGCTGTGGCGAGGAAACGAAATTATGGCGAGAAAAGAGAAACACGATGTGTTATAACGTCTTCATACATTAATTGATCTTGATGAAACTTCAGTAGCGTGTTTGTTGTAAGAGAGCGATCACATGGATGTAACTAATGTGAGTCAAAGTTATAGCGCCACCAACTGGCAGCAGGAAGTGTGTTACTTTTGACAAAAGTGGGGGGGTTAGTTTTACCTACAGTCACAAAACTTGGTATGTATATAGTGCACATCGAGCCGGACAACTTTCTGATTTACAGTCATTAGCTCCGACCAACAGGAAGTCAGATATTTTGGTTTGAATGTGGTTTTGTCTCTCTCTGACAGAGTTCCCCCAGCCATTCTGTGTGTGTGTGTGTGTGTGTGTGTGTGTGTGTGTGTGTGTGTGTGTGTGTGTGTGTGTGTGTGTGTGTGTGTGTGTGTGTGTGTGTGTGTGTGTGTGTGTGTGTGTGTCTGTGTGTGTGTGTCTGTGTGGGGAGGGGAGGGAGGGCACACACACAGACAGCCCCCCTGTCTGTGTGTGTGTGGGGAGGGGAGCAGAAAGACTATAAACAATTGTGCCATCTAGTGTTTTATACTATGTATAAATGTGTTTTTTATTTTAAACAAGTGTTTTAAAGTACACTAATTTCAATTAATGATATGCTGCATTTTTATGTATATTTAAACATTATCAAAGTTAGGATGTCATTTTTTTAGTTTCAAAAGTTATCTGTCTCTGTCTCCCTTTGGCTGTCATTACCCTCCCCTCACTCCCACAGTCTCACTTATTTCTTTCTGTATCAAATAATATTACCATAAACAAAAAGTTTGAGTTTCTTTTTCAATCAATGTATTATGTGTAACTTAAAAATAAGCAGATTAAACAGATATGTTTGAGGGCAAGACATGAAAACGATGAAATATAATATAGTATTAGTAAAAGAGTGCAGTATAGGGTTGGATGAATCAGATAAATAACATATTTTGTTAAAAAAACTTTTGGTTAAATAAAATCGAGTGATACATAGGGCTATATTGCCCTCTCGACAGTCAAAGCGGGTTACGTTATTGCCCGTCGTGCACAGGAACCCGAAAGGCAACGGGGTGGCGGCTTTATATATATATATATATATATAAATAAATATAGCTGCAAGCAGCGATGGAGGGCCCAAGCCGGTTGCACCGCCACCCTGGTGCCTTTAGTTACACTAAAGGCACCGGGGTGGCGGTGCCACCGGCTTGGGCCCGTAATCGCTGCTTGCAGCTATATTTATTATTAGGGCCCAAGCCTTGAAAAGGCGAAGGCCCTATTGTTTTTCTAAGGATTATTCTTCTTCTTCTTCTTTATTATTATTATTATTATTATTATTTTACTACCTTTTGGGCACTTTTGGGGGCCTTAACGTGCTCAAAAACTCTTGAAACTTTGCACAAATGTCAGAACCTGCGGCCATCAGGGCCCGACTGAAGCTGGGACCCGGGCGTGGCAGGGGGGATCGACAGCGCCCCCTGGAATGGGATTCAAAAACATGTCCATATATCAAACACGCTTGCATGTAATAATATGAAACTCGGTACACATATAGATATCATCGGGCCGAACAACTTTCGTGCTCTAAGTTTTACGCCAGTCCAACAGGAAGTCGGCTATTATGGGCTGTATGGAAACGCATGTTCTGGCATTTGAAACACTTCTCCCAGAGAATTAATCCGATGACCACGAAACTCGGTGTGCATGAAGTCAAGACATGGAGGATGCTAAATTGCGGACGGATTTTTGATATCTCGAACGGTTTGGCCGTGGCGAGGAAACGAATTTATGATTAAAAAAGGATGCATAAAGTGTGTTATAACTTAGTTATAGTTTTACCTACAGTTACAAAACTCAGCGTGTATATTGATATTATCAAGCCGAACAACTTTCTAATTTACAGTCATTAGCTCCGACCAACAGAAAGTCAGATATTGTGGTTTGAATGTGAATTGTGTCTCTCTCTGTCTCTCTGCTATTCTGTGTGTGTGTGTGTCTGTCTGTGTGGGGTGGGGAGGGGAGGGGAGGGGAGGGGGGGATCTGTGTATGTGTGTGTGAGTGTGTGTGAGGAGGGGGGCTAGTTTAGTTTAACCCTTTCTCTGCTGTGTGCAAAATCTCGGGCACTTTTTGGGCCCTTAACGTGCTCGAAAACTCTTGAAATTTTGCACACAGGTCAGAACCCATCAGGGCCGCGCTGAAGCTGGTACCCGGGCGTGGCAGGGGGGCTCGACAGCGCCCCCTGGAATGGGATTCAAACACTTGTCCGTATATCAAACACGCTTGCATGTAATAATATGAAACTCGGTACACATTTAGATCTCATCGGGCCGAACAACTTTCGTGCTCTAAGTTTTACGCCAGCCCAACAGGAAGTCGGCTATTGTGGGTGGTATGAAAACGCATGCCCCTGGAATTTGAAACACTCTTTCTAGAAAATTCATCCAATCGCAACCAAACTCGGTCAGCATGACGTCAAGACATTGAGGATACTAAATTGCTGACGGATTTTTGATATCTCGAACAGTTTGGCCGTGGCGAGGAAACAAAATTATGGCGAGAAAAGAGAAACACGATGTGTTATATTGTCTTCATACATTAATTGATATTGATGAAACTTCAGTAGCGTGTTTGTTGTAAGAGAGCGTTCACATGGATGTAACTAATGTGAGTCAAAGTTATAGCGCCACCAACTGGCAGCAGGAAGTGTGTTACTTTTGACAAAAGTGGGGGGGTTAGTTTTACCTACAGTCACAAAACTTGGTATGTATATTGTGCACATCGAACCGGACAACTTTCTGGTTTACAGTCATTAGCTCCGACCAACAGGAAGTCAGATATTTTGGTTTGAATGTGGTTTTGTCTCTCTCTGCCTCTCTCTGACAGAGTTCAGAGTTCCCCCAGCCAGTGTGTGTGTGTGTGTGTGTGTGTGTGTGTGTGTGTGTGTGTGTGTGTGTGTGTGTGTCTGTGTGTGTGTGTGTGTCTGTGTGTGTGTGTGTGTGTGTGTGTGTGTCTGTGTGTCTGTGTGTCTGTCTGTCTGTCCGTCTGGGGAGGGGAGGGGAGGGGAGGGAGGGCACACACACAGACAGCCCCCCTGTCTGTGTGTGTGGGGAGGGGAGCAGAAAGACTATGAACAATTGTGCCATCTAGTGTTTTATACTATGTATAAATGTGTTTTTTATTTTAAACAAGTGTTTTAAAGTACACTAATTTCAATTAATGATATGCTGCATTGTTATGTATATTTAAACATTATCAAAGTTAGGATGTCATTTTTTTAGTTTCAAAACTTATCTGTCTCTGTCTCCCTTTGGCTGTCATTAGCCTCCCCTCACTCCCACAGTCTCACTTATTTCTTTCTGTATCAAATAATATTACCATAAACAAAAAGTTTGTTTCTTTTTCAATCAATGTATTATGTGTAACTTAAAAATAAGCAGATTAAACAGATATGTTTGAGGGCAAGACATGAAAACGATGAAATATAATATAGTATTAGTAAAAGAGTGCAGTATAGGGTTGGATGAATCAGATAAATAACATATTTTGTTAAAAAAACATTTGGTTAAATAAAATCGAGTGATACATAGGGGTATATTGCCCTCTCGACAGTCAAAGCGGGTTACGTTATTGCCCGTCGTGCACAGGAACCCGAAAGGCAACGGGGTGGCGGCTTTATATATATATATATATATATATATATATATATATATATATATATATATATATATATATATATATATATATAGCTGCAAGCAGCGATGGAGGGCCCAAGCCGGGGGCAGCGCCAGCCAGGTGCCTTTAGTGTAACTAAAGGCACCAGGGTGGCGGTGCCACCGGCTTGGGCCCGTAATCGCTGCTTGCAGCTATATTTATATATATATATACAGGGGTGCACATAACTGGTACGCAGGTACGCATGCGCGACAAAAATCAGGAATGCGTAATGCCACTTGTGTTACTACGCGCCTTTGCGTACTTTAAATGCAACCTAGGCAGTGTTAATATAATTTTTTCACAGACCAAAACTAAATAAAACCCCGTTTTAAATGACGACCACGTCAACGAATAAAAACTAGACGGAAATTAGGGAGGGACGATTGGGGAAGAGATCCAGTCAGAACTGATTTGCGTTTGTGGAAGATGCGCACATTTGAATTGTAATGTGCTGATCTACCCGGCGGCTCACGAGTTGGCATACGCTTGATGCATGTCTCAAATCGTTAAAAAATCTAAACGTCTGGGATAAAGAGAAGAGCAGATATGGATAGATCTGAATAAGAGTGACGACGAGAGCTTTATTCGTTTTTTTTTCTGTGCGAACACACACAGAGAGACACACACACACATGCGCGCGCGCGCGACTAGAAGCGTGCAGTTCTGCAGACAGCGCGCTGCGCGCAAGGACTGAATTGAGCTCTCTTTCGCGTCTGATTGGACAAATACACACAACATTATGTCTAAATGTCAGTTTTGGAGAGTATTCACGTAAACACAGTCGGTTATGTCTTTACAGAATGTACAGTGCATCAGTGCAATTGGATCTGCACACTCTTAAAGTGACAGTGCGTAATAAACCTAATACCTTCTGTACACTTAATATTGATCAAACAACAAAATAAAAAGAGAAAATTCACTGTTCTTTAATATCTTTGATAAGGATTCATTATATTTAATTTATACAAATAAATATATCTGAACAATCAAATAAGACTTTAAATAATTTTTTTTCCAAATGTGTTTTTTATCATTTTAGGTGGGGTTTTTTTTTTCACGCTGATGTAAATTTAAGTGTTAAATTAGTTTGGTTTTAGTTAGTTATTTAATGCTATAAAAATGGGAATGTGACGTCATGATTGACAGCTGTGGCCACGCTACATATGGGGTGAGTACCAAACACCATCTCCTGGTACTCACCTGAGTAACTCACTGAAAAAGTTATGTGCACCCCTGTATATATATATATATATATATATATATATATATATATTTATTATTATTATTATTGTTCTTCAAGGGTTTGGGGGCTTTTGGGGCCCTTAACATACTCAAAAACTCTTGAAACTTTGCACACGGGTCAGAACCTGCGGCCATTAGAGCCGGACTGAAGCTGGTACCCGGGCGTGGCAGGGGGGCTCGACAGCGCCCCCTGGAACGGGGTCCGAAAACTTGGTCCATAAATCAAACACGCTTGCATGAAATAATATGAAACTCGGTACACTTATAGATCTCATCGGTTCATATATCCTTCGTGCTCTGACTTTTTACCCCAGCCCAACAGGAAGTCGGCTATTTGGGGTAGTTAGAAAAACGCATTCAATGGAATTTAAAATACTCCTCCTAGACGATTCAACCAATCGCCACGAAACTCGGTGTGCATGAAGTCAAGACATTGAGGATGAAAACTTGCGAGGGGATTTTTGATATCTCGAACGGTTTGGCCGTGGCGAGGAAACGAATTTATGGCGAATATTGGAAACAGGAAGTGTGTTATAACATCCTCATACATTAACTGATCTTGATGAAACTTCAGCAGTGTGTTCGCTGTAAGAGGCCGATCACATGGATGTGACTATTGTGAGTCAAAGTTATAGCGCCACCAACTGGCACCAGGAAGTGTGTCACTTTCAAAATGCTTTGAATTCACCCTCTTATTTTTACCCGATTTGCTTCAAACTTCATCTGTATAATGTAAACACATGACAGATGTAGACCTGTGAAAGGATGATTGATATCTTTAATACTGTCGCCATGGCAACGCTTTAAACTTTTATATTCTTTTTGGATGCATTTGAGGCTCTTAACATGCTTCAAATTGCATGAAACTCAACATGCATATCACATTTATTGCCTAGTACACTTGTGCGAAGTTTCAGAAACGGGCGTGGTAAGGGGCTCAGTAGCACCACCTTTAGTCAAAAATGGGGTATTACTTTTACCTACAGTAACCAAACTCGGGACGTATATTCTTCTCTTCGATCCGGACAACTTTCTAATTTACACTCATTAGCCCCGACCAACAGGAAGTCAGATATTTTGGTTTGAATGGGAGAAGATCTGAGAATTTTGCCAGTCTCTCTCAGTGTCTGTGTGTGTGAGAGAGGAGGGGGGCTTTTTGTTAACCCTTTCTCTGCTGTGTGCGACTTCTCGGGCACTTATGGGGCCCTTGACGTGCTCAGAAACTCTTCAAACTTTGCACACAGGTCAGAACCCGCGGCCATCAGGGCCGGGTTGAAGCTGGTACCTGGGCGTGGCATGGGGGCTCGACAGTGCCCCCTGGAATGGGATTTGAACACTTGTCCATATATCAAACACGTTTGCATGAATAAGTATAAAACTCGGTACACATTTAGATCTCATCAAGCCGAACAACTTTCGTGCTCTAAGTTTTACGCCAGTCCAACAGGAAGTCGGCTATTATGGGTTGTATGAAAACGCATGCCCCTGGAATTTGATATACTCCTCCAAGAAAAATTATCCTATCGCCACCAAACTCGGTCAGCATGAAGTAAAGACATTGAGGACGCTAAATTGCGGACGGATTTTTGATATCTCGAACCGTTTGGCCGTGGCGAGGGAACGAAGTTATGGCGAGAAAAGAAAAACACAATGTGTTATAACGTCTTCATACATTTATTGATCTTGATGAAACTTCAGCAGTGTGTTTGTTGTAAGAGGGCTATCACATGGATGTGACTATTGTGAGTCAAAGTTATAGCGCCACCAACTGGCAGCAGGAAGTGTGTTACTTTCAAGATACTTTTGACTAAAGTGGGGGGGTTATTTTTACCTACAATCACAAAACTCGGTCTGTATATTGTGCTTATCGATCCGGACAACTTTCTGATTTACAGTCATTAGCTCCGACCAACAGGAAGTCAGATATTTTGGTTTGAATGTGG
Organism: Phoxinus phoxinus; assembly: GCF_949152265.1. Classification (NCBI taxonomy): domain Eukaryota; kingdom Metazoa; phylum Chordata; class Actinopteri; order Cypriniformes; family Leuciscidae; genus Phoxinus; species Phoxinus phoxinus. Next base: position 14,347,691 of record NC_136883.1, read on the forward strand.
TTTTGTCTCTCTCTGACAGAGTTCCCCCTGCCATTCTCTCTGTGTGTGTGTGTTTGGAGGGGAGCAGAAAGACTCACACTGATACAAGCTCTAAAGCAGACTTCTTCTCGACAGTCAAAGCGGGGCTACGTTATTGCCCGTCGTGCACAGGAACCCGAAAGGCAACGGGGTGGCGGCTTTTTATATATATATATATATATATATATATATATATAAAAAATAAATATAGCTGCAAGCAGCGATGGAGGGCCCAAGCCGGTGGCAGCGCCAGCCCGGTGCCTTTAGTGTAACTAAAGGCACCAGGGTGGCGGTGCCACCGGCTTGGGCCCGTAATCGCTGCTTGCAGCTATATTTATTTTTTTATATATATATATATATATATATATATATTTAGGGCCCAAGCCTTGAAAAGGCGAAGGCCCTTTTGTTTTCCTCCGGATTATTAGGGCCCAAGCCTTGAAAAGGCGAAGGCCCTATTGTTTTCCTTCGGATTATTATTATTATTATTATTATTATTATTTTTCTTACGACTATTCGGGCACTTTTGGGTCTCTTAACGTGCTCAAAAACTCTTGAAACTTTGCACACATGTCAGAACCCGCGGCCATTAGAGCTGGACTGAAGCTGGTACCCGGGCGTGGCAGGGGGGCTCGACAGCGCCCCCTGGAACGCGGTCCGAAAACTTGGTCCATAAATCAAACACGCTTGCGTGTAATAATATGAAACTCGGTACACTTATAGATCTCATCGGTTCATATATCCTTCATGCTCTGACTTTTTACCCCAGCCCAACAGGAAGTCGGCTATTTGGCGTAGTTTAAAAAACACATGCAATGGAATTTAAAATACTCCTCCTAGAAAATTCAACCAATCACCACGAAACTCGGTGTGCATGAAGTCAAGACATTGAGGATGAAAAATTGCCAGGGGATTTTTGATATCTCGAACGGTTTGGCCGTGGCGAGGAAACGAATTTATGGCGAATATTGGAAACAGGAAGTGTGTTATAACATCCTCATACATTAACTGATCTTGATGAAACTTCAGCAGTGTGTTCGTTGTAAGAGGCCGATCACATGGATGTGACTATTGTGAGTAAAAGTTATAGCGCCACCAACTGGCAGCAGGAAGTGTGTCACTTTCAAAATGCTTTAAAATCACCCTCTTATTTTTACCCGATTTGCTTCAAACTTCATCTGTATAATGTAAACACACGGCAGATGTAGACCTGTGAAAGGATTATTGATATCTTTAATACTGTCGCCATGGCAACGCTTTAAACTTTTATATTCTTTTTGGATGCATTTGAGGCTCTTAACATGCTTCAAATTGCATGAAACTCAACATGCATATCACATTTATTGCCTAGTACACTTGTGCGAAGTTTCAGAAACGGGCGTGGTAAGGGGCTCAGTAGCGCCACCTTTAGTCAAAAATGGGGTATTAGTTTTACCTACAGTAACCAAACTCGGTACGTATATTCTTCTCTTCGATCCGGACAACTTTCTAATTTACAGTCATTAGCTCCGACCAACAGGAAGTCAGATATTTTGGTTTGAATGTGTACTTTTCGGAGCATTTTCCCTCTGCCCCTCTGCGTCTCTGTGTGTCTGTGTGTGTGAGAGGAGGGGGGCTAGTTTAGTTTAACCCTTTCTCTGCTGTGTGCAAAATCTCTGGCACTTTTGAGGGCCTTAACATGCTCGAAAACTCTTGAAATTTTGCACACAGGTCAGAACCCGCGGCCATCAGGGCCAGGCTGAAGCTGGTACCCGGGCGTGGCAGGGGGGCTCGACAGCGCCCCCTGGAATGGGATTCGAACACTTGTCCGTATATCAAAAACGCTTGCATGTAATAATATGAAACTCGGTACACATTTAGATATCATCGGGCCGAACAACTTTCGTGCTCTAAGTTTTACGCCAGTCCAACAGGAAGTCGGCTATTATGGGTTGTATGAAAACGCATGTCCCTGGAATTTTATATACTCCTCCTAGAAAAATTATCCTATCGCCACCAAACTCGGTCAGCATGAAGTCAAGACATTGAGGATACTAAATTGCTGACGGATTTTTGATATCTCGAACGGTTTTGCCGTGGCGAGGAAACGAAATTATGGTGAGAAAAGAGAAACACGATGTGTTATAACGTCTTCATACATTAATTGATCTTGATGAAACTTCAGTAGCGTGTTTGTTGTAAGAGGCCGATCACATGGATATAACTAATGTGAGTCAAAGTTATAGCACCACCAACTGGCAGCAGGAAGTGTGTTACTTTTGACAAAAGTGGGGGGGGGTTAGTTTCACCTACAGTAACACAACTTGGTATGTATATTGTGCACATCGAGCCGGACAACTTTCTAATTTACAGTCATTAGCTCCGACCAACAGGAAGTCAGATATTTTGGTTTGAATGTGGTTTTGTCTCTCTGCCAGAGTTCCTCCTGCCATTCTTTGTGTGTGTGTGTGTGTGTGTGTGTGTGTGTGTGTGTGTGTGTGTGTGTGTGTGTGTGTGTGTGTGTGTGTGTCTCTCTCTCTGTGTGGGGAGGGGAGGCAGGGCACACACACAGACAGCTCCCCCTGTCTGTGTGTGTGGGGAGGGGGGCATAAAGACTCTATTAAAAATAGGTATATTGTGCCATCTAGTGTTTTATACTATGTATACATGTGTTTTTTTTTTCTTTTAAACAAGTGTTTTAAAGTACAGTAATTTCAATTAATATATATACCACACTTCATAGGAATTTTCGGTGTTGTGTACTTACAATGGCTGCTGATTTCATGTGTCCGTTAAGTCCATGAGACTGTAGGGTGTCTAATTTTTCATTTTAGGTTTCAGAAGGGTGCTCACGCATACTTTGTGGTTGATATGTGCCCTCGATGTGAACTTTTGCAGAACCCACACTGATGCAAGCTCTAAAGCAGACTTCTTCTCGACAGTCAAAGCGGAGTTACGTTATTGCCCGTCATGCACAGGAACCCTAAAGGCACCGGGGTGGCGGTTTATATATATATATATATATATATATATATATATATATATATATATATATATATATATATATATATATAAATAAATATAGCTGCAAGCAGCGATGGAGGGCCCAAGCCGGTGGCACCGCCACCTCGGTGCCTTTAGTGCAACTAAAGGCACAGGGGTGGCGGTGCCACCGGCTTGGGCCCGTAATCGCTGCTTGCAGCTATATTTATTATTATTATTTTACTACCTTTTGGGCACTTTTGGGGGCCTTAACATGATCAAAAACTCTTGAAACTTTGCACAAATGTCAGAACCCGCGGCCATCAGGGCCGCACTGAAGCTGGGACCCGGGCGTGGCAGGGGGGCTCGCCAGCGCCCCCTGGAATGGGATTCAAAAACATGTCCATATATCAAACACGCTTGCATGTAATAATATGAAACTCGGTACACGTATAGATCTCATCGGGCCGAACAACTTTCGTGCTCTAAGTTTTACGCCAGTCCAACAGGAAGTCGGTTATTATGGGTTGTATGGAAACGCATGTTCTGGCATTTGAAACACTTGTCCTAGAGAATTCATCGGATGACCACGAAACTCGGTGTGCATGAAGTCAAGACATGGAGGATGATAAATTGCGAGGGGATTTTTGATATCTCGAACGGTTTGGCCGTGGCGAGGAAACAAATTTATGGCGAATATTGGAAACAGGAAGTGTGTTATAACATCCTCATACATTAACTGATCTTGATGAAACTTCAGCAGTGTGTTCGCTGTAAGAGGCCGATCACATGGATGTGACTATTGTGAGTCAAAGTTATAGCGCCACCAACTGCCAGCAGGAAGTGTGTCACTTTCAAAATGCTTTGAAATCACCCTCTTATTTTTACCCGATTTGCTTCAAACTTCATCTGTATAATGTAAACACACGGCAGATGTAGACCTGTGAAAGGATTATTGATATCTTTAATACTGTCGCCATGGCAGCGCATCAAACTTTAATATTCTTTTTTAAAGTTTTTGAGACTCTTAGCATACTTCAAATTGCATGAAACTCGACAGACACTTTACATTTATTGCCTAGTACACTTGTGCACAGTTTCAGAAACGGGCGTGGTAAGGGGCTCAGTAGCGCCACCTTTAGTCAAAAATGGGGTATTAGTTTTACCTACAGTAACTAAAATCGGTATCTATATTTATCTCCCCAATCCCGACAACTTTCTAATTGACAGTCATTAGCTCCGACCAACAGGAAGTCAGATATTTTGGTTTGAATGTGATTTGATGGGAATTTTGCCAGTCTCTCTCAGTGTCTGTGTGTGTGAGAGAGAAGGGGGCTTTATTTTAACCCTTTCTCTGCTGTGTGGGACTTCTCGGGCACTTTTGGGGCCCTTAACGTGCTCAAAAACTCTTGAAACTTTGCACAAATGTCAGAACCCGCGGCCATCAGGGCCCGACTGAAGCTGGTACCCGGGCGTGGCAGGGGGGCTCGGCAGCGCCCCCTGGAATGGGATTCAAAAACATGTCCATATATCAAACACGCTTGCATGTAATAATATGAAACTCGGTACACATATAGATCTCATCGGCCCGAACAACTTTCGTGCTCTAAGTTTTACGCCAGTCCAACAGGAAGTCGGCTATTATGGGCTGTATGGAAACGCATGTTCTGGCATTTGAAACACTTCTCCCAGAGAATTCATCCGATGACCACGAAACTCGGTGTGCATGAAGTCAAGACATGGAGGATGCTAAATTGCGGACGGATTTTTGATATCTCGAACGGTTTGGCCGTGGCGAGGAAACGAATTTATGATTAAAAAAGGATGCATAAAGTGTGTTATAACTTAGTTATAGTTTTACCTACAGCTACAAAACTCAGCGTGTATATTGATCTTATCAAGCCGAACAACTTTCTAATTTACAGTCATTAGCTCCGACCAACAGAAAGTCAGATATTGTGGTTTGAATGTGAATTGTGTCTCTCTGCCATTCTGTGTGTGTGTGTCTGTCTGTGTGGGGTGGGGAGGGGAGGGGGGGATCTGTGTATGTGTCTGTGTGTGTGTGTGAGGAGGGGGGCTAGTTTAGTTTAACCCTTTCTCTGCTGTGTGGGACTTCTCGGGCACTTTTGGGGCCCTTAACGTGCTCGAAAACTCTTGAAACTTTGCACACAGGTCAGGGCACACACACAGACAGCCCCCCCTTTTCTGTGTGTGTTTGGAGGGGAGCAGAAAGACTCACACTGATACAAGCTCTAAAGCAGACTTCTTCTCGACAGTCAAAGCGGGGTTACGTTATTGCCCGTCGTGCACAGGAACCCGAAAGGCAACGGGGTGGCGGCTTTTATATATATATATATATATATATATATATATATATATATATATATATATATATATATATATATATATATATATATATATATATATATATATAAATAAATATAGCTGCAAGCAGCGATGGAGGGCCCAAGCCGGTGGCAGCGCCAGCCCGGTGCCTTTAGTGTAACTAAAGGCACCAGGGTGGCGGTGGCACCGGCTTGGGCCCGTAATCGCTGCTTGCAGCTATATTATATATTTAGGGCCCAAGCCCTGAAAGGGCGCAGAGCCCTATTGTTCTTCTAAGGGTTTTTTGTTTTTCTTCTTCTTCTTCTTCTTCTTTATAATAAAATTTTTTTCAAGGTTTTTGCCACTTTTGGGGGCCTTAACGTGCTCAAAAACTCTTGAAACTTTGCACACTGGTCAGAACCCGCGGCCATTAGAGCTGGACTGAAGCTGGTACCCGGGCGTGGCAGGGGGGCTCGACAGCGCCCCCTGGAACGGGGTCCGAAAACTTGGTCCATAAATCAAACACGCTTTGCATGAAATAATATGAAACTCGGTACACTTATAGATCTCATCGGTTCATATATCCTTCATGCTCTGACTTTTTACCCCAGCCCAACAGGAAGTCGGCTATTTGGCGTAGTTTAAAAAACACATGCAATGGAATTTAAAATACTCCTCCTAGACGATTCAAACAATCACCACGAAACTCGGTCAGCATGAAGTCAAGACATTGAGGATGAAAAGTTGCGAGGGGATTTTTGATATCTCGAACGGTTTGGCCGTGGCGAGGAAACGAATTTATGGCGAATATTGGAAACAGGAAGTGTGTTATAACATCCTCATACATTAATTGATCTTGATGAAACTTCAGCAGTGTGTTCGCTGTAAGAGGCCGATCACATGGATGTGACTATTGTGAGTCAAAGTTATAGCGCCACCAACTGGCAGCAGGAAGTGTGTCACTTTCGAAATGCTTTGAAATCACCCTCTTATTTTTACCCGATTTGCTTCAAACTTCATCTGTATACTGTAAACACACGAGAGATGTAGACCTGTGAAAGGATTATTGATATCTTTAATACTGTCGCCATGGCAACGCTTTAAACTTTTATATTCTTTTTGGATGCATTTGAGGCTCTTAACATGCTTCAAATTGCATGAAACTCAACATGCATTTGACATTTATTGTGTAATAGACATGTGCGAAGTTTCAGAAACGGGCGTGGTATGGGGCTCAGTAGCGCCACCTTTAGTCAAAAAGGGGGTATTAGTTTTACCTACAGTAACCAAACTCGGTACGTATATTCTTCTCTTCGATCCGGACAACTTTCTAATTTACAGTCATTAGCTCCGACCAACAGGAAGTCAGATATTTTGGTTTGAATGTGTACTGTTTGGAGCATTTTCCCTCTGCCCCTCTGTGTGTGTGTGTGTGTGTGTGAGGAGGGGGGCTAGTTTAGTTTAACCATTTCTCTGCTGTGTGCAAAATCTCTGGCACTTTTGAGGGCCTTAACATGCTCGAAAACTCTTGAAATTTTGCATACAGTTCAGAACCCGCGGCCAACAGGGCCAGGCTGAAGCTGGTACCCGGGCGTGGCAGGGGGGCTCGACAGCGCCCCCTGGAATGGGATTCGAACACTTGTCCGTATATCAAACACGCTTGCATGAATTAATATGAAACTCGGTACACATATAGATTTAATCGGGCCGAACAACTTTCCCTGGGTCAAGTTTTACGCCAGCCCAACAGGAAGTCGGCTATTACGGGTTGATTGGAGAACGCTTGCTCTCGCATTTGAAACACTTCTCCTAGAGAATTCATCCGATGACCACGAAACTCGGTCAGCATGAAGTCAGGACATGGAGGATGCTAAATTGCGGACGGATTTTTGATATCTCGAACGGTTTGGCCGTGGCGAGGAAACAAATTTATGATTAAAAAAGGATGCATAAAGTGTGTTATAACTTAGTTATAGTTTTACCTACAGTAACCAAACTCGGTACGTACATTCTTCTCTTCGATCCAGACAACTTTCTAATTTACAGTCATTAGCTCCAACCAACAGGAAGTCAGATATTTGAATGTGTATTTTCTCTCTCTCTGTCTCTCTGCCATTCTGTGTGTGTCTGTCTGTGTGGGGAGGGGAGGGGAGGGGGGATGTGTGTGTGTGTGTGTGTTTGTGATTTTGGTTGGGTGACAGTTGTAGGTTACAGTTTGACAAGAGTTTAT